>NC_089792.1:35092592-35097592 GCF_040412425.1 Macrobrachium rosenbergii | reverse complement strand
GGATTTTGACAGTTGTGGGCGAGCGAGAGTATTTGTGAGTTTTAATTCACTAACTTTAAACCACGCTAATTTTATGCGTCCACTGGCCATAACTCGGGTACAGGCTATAAATAGATACTTGCTCAATGTTATGACGGGATAAGCAGACAAAAGACGAGGGGTCTGGGACAAAATAGAGTTCTTAGAGAAAAAAAATAACAAAAGGAAAAATGAACGGGGATACGAGTGAGTGACCGCGTACTAAAAGGCAGGACACATCTCTCAGATTTCATGAAGGTGGCATTAAAAATCACAAGGGCAGGAGTTTATGACTCGCAATTCATTAAAAACAGAAAAATAAATAAATAAAAGAGTAAATGATGTTGGCAGAAGAGCCAAGGGTAATGGAGCGAGGTATTTATTGTGTTATGTGGGAATTTATCGTCCTTCGCCTATGAATTACGGCCCGGACTATCTCCCAGCCCCCAGGCTGGAAAAGGGAGCCCAAAGGGCACGACTCCTTCAGGAAGAGCTGACATGCATGCCCTGTGTCAAGGTAGGGGCGCAAGGGCGTGCCACTTCCCACTCTGTTATTCTCAATGATTTATGCATTTTGAGGGGAATGGTATCCCGTATTTAATTGCCTCTTGTGGTGATAATTTAAGAAAAGATTAACAGAGAATGATAGGGGATTGAACTTCCAACGGAAGATAGTGGAGGGCCTTGACATCTTCTTCTGAATTAGAGGTGCCAAGACCTTCGAAAGATGAAATGGTGGCACAGGTGCCAGGAGAGCTCTAGAGCTCTTTGTAGACCACCTGGAAATTCCCACGCCTGTGGTAATTCCGCCGTAAACCTGGCGCAGGAATTTTGTTTGCCAGCTCAGCTATTAACAGCTCGCAGAGTTCATCGCCCAGCGAGGCAGGGCAGAATCATGACTCGTGAGGGTATCTGCGGTGGGCGGCGAGAGAGCGGTAACAGTCGGCAGGGGCGTGGACGACTCGCAGGTATCCATGATCAGCTCAGGCATGGGTTGCGAGGCTACACCTTTAGGTGAACTTCCACTGTGGTCGAGAGGAACCGTCTCTCTTACCGGCGCTGGTAGCGGTGCCAGGCCGGAAGAAGAGAGGGGGGTCCTGAGTTGGATCCCTTGAATGGAGATCGGGGGCGTGCTCTGGCACTGGCACTAAGGCAGGGTCAGGCACTATCATAGGTTCCTTGTGCTCGTTGGTCAGGACGGACGGAGCTTGCCACTGCTCTGTACATGCAAGGGACACTGGCAGGGATTTGGCATCTCCAGGAGGGAGATCTGATTGGGGCCCTGGCATTGGCACTGAGGCAGGGCTGGGCATTGGAATGGGATCGGGAATCAATCGAGGGGGCCACTGTACATCGTACTCAGGTGGCACTGGTAGGAACTTCACATCCTTATGGTACCCAGGGGGCACCAGTCCTGACTGGGGAAGAAGCAGGGGAGGATTACTCACGCCCAAGGAATGAGTTGGGGAATGTGGACCCCTGGACTGTTGTGATTTGTGTGGGGACTGAAAGTCCTGTCCCAGGATGACATCATAGCATCCGGGAAGATAGCTTGCTACTGCAAGGTTGCAAATTTTTTATTGGTGAGGTCTTGGACCGTAGGGAGTATCATTTTAAATTGATTTACTCCTCGATCGTGACGTCATTGACGATAGCTCCATAGGGAACTCTGTCCCTTCTATGAGGGAGATCTGCATGCCAGAGTCGTCGAATGCCTTGACTCAGCGAGGGGTAGCTGCCTCGGCGGGAGGACCCATGGACTTGGAATTCGTGACGGCTAAGGCGACGGCGGAAGTATTTGATTTATTATTGCTAGGGCATTTCGCCCATGAGGGAGAGTGGCCATAAACCTTGCACACCGTGCAAAAGGTTTGGCTAAAATCTTTCCACGCTGCCCCTGTGGAGGGCGCAGACGAGTTATTGGGTGGTTTTCTAGGAGAAAGAGGCACTGTTTTCTTGTTTCTGCACTGATCAGAGAAATGCCCTGTCTTTTTGCAATAATGGCAAGTTAGGGGCTTGCCCAAGTTCCATTCTTATGGGAATTTGATCCTCCGAGGAGGGGCGGGGGATTTATCTTCCGCCCCATGGATCCTTCCTGAGGGTGGCGAGTTTCCCACGTCTGCTATCCGGCAACACTCGGCGAGTGTTGCAGGGGCTTTTTCTACTACATGAGTGGCCAGGGCAGGAGGGGCGTAGCACAGGAAATGCTCAAATTTAAATTTCTCGAGTACCTCAGCAGCACTAGTGACTCCTTCGGACTCGAGCCATTTTGCTAACGCCCACTCAGAATGGTACGTCCAATCAGACCAAGTTTGGCCTGCTTCTCTTGGCTGCTCTCTCCAATGTCTCCTCCACTGCTTGGGGTAATCTCATACGCCTTCGTAACCGCTTGGCGTACGGCTTCCCAGTTTCCCCTATCCTCTGCCGAAAGGCCATGGTAGGCAACGAGTGCCTTCCCTCCCAAGAATTTAGTGAGAACAAGGGAGAGTTCCGCGGGGAAGAGGGTGCAGCACTCCAGGACTCTTTCGGCCCTCTCAAGCCATACTTCAGGTTCGGCCTCGGTCCATTTTGGCATGAATGAGTGAGCTTGGGCGAGGGCACTCATTCCCGCCGCAGGAGGGGGGTGGCATTCTGTCGTTCTAACATCTGGAGATCATGGGCGCGCTCTCTCTCTCTCGCCTGCCGTTCTTTCTCCCTCTCTTCCCATTCTTTCTCCTCTCTTTTCTCTTGGGCGATTCTCTCTAGCTCCCTCTCGTGCCATTCTTTCTCCCTCTCTTCCCGTTCTTTCTCCTCTCTTTTCTCTTGGGCGATTCTTTCTTTCTCTCTCTCTCCGCCTTGGCATCGTCCACTCTCTCTTGAACCTAGTCTCTCAGAGCTTGCCCTGATAGTCCCATGTCCTTTCCAGCGGACATGTAGAATTTGAAGTCCTCATTTTGTTGGGTTCTGGCAGTAGCCATCTTGAAATAATGGTTATATGGACTGGACCCTCTAGTGAATCAAATATGTCTGAGAAGGCTCAGGTTGTCTGAAAAGACTCAGTTGCAGGATTCTGAAACACTCAATTGTTCAGACTGAAGGAGAATGGATCTGCCTGCATAAGACAATTGATCAGTAAGCCTGAGGAGACCTTGTTAAAATTTAATATGTCTGAGTAAGACGTGGTTGTTTGTAGCGAACGAATTTTAATATGCGTCTCGGAAGACGTAACTGGATTTTATGTCGTGCTCGGACTTGGCCGGCTGTAACGTGAAATTAAGGCGTTGTTCTAATGAACTGGAATGATCAGTCCCGTAAGGGCTTAGATGTGTGTGAAATACACTAATATAAGGTCTCAAAAGGACTTGATTTTGGTTTTCCTGTAAGAATTAGAAATTCTCACCTTGTGCGATGTAGAATTTTTAGTGAGTCTCTTAAGACTTGGAATTTGGTTTGCCCGTAGGACTTAGAAATTCTCGCCTCGTGCGACGTAGAATTTTTAGTGGAGTCTCTTAAGACTTGAATTGTGATCCATCCCTTAGGACTGAGAAATCAGGTTGGTCTCATTAAGACTTGAGAATATGATTTGTCCCTTAGGACATAAAATAAAACCCCCCAAAAAAATTTTGCTGAGATTGGCTTGAGTAGGGACAGTTCTAAAACAACAAACTACTTAGGAATGGATGAAAAAGAGGGTACACACGCGGGCAGGGGGCGGGTGGGTGAAGGTTGTCTGACGCTCACCGGAGTTATTTTTAGACTCTGTGTGAATGGACCCGTCTATTTATAGACCTTCTGGGACTCCGGGGAATTTCCTGGGATGAGAGGATAACAGTAAAAAAATGACCTCATAATTTTCCCTAGAAGGGAGTTCAGATTTTGCTTTCCTAACACCTAATTCAAGTTTTAGCTAAACTGAGAGAGAGTATTCCAGCAATGCAAGCTGATCTTATCTCATGGGGGAGTTCGTCCGCCTAAATAATCTCACTATTCCGAGATGAGACATAAAATTTAACACAGAGGAATTTTGCACTATTCCTCGAAGCAAAAAATATGGCAAAGATTTTACCACAGGAATTTCGCACTATTCCTCAAAGCAAAGATTGGTTAGCACTGGTTATTTCCTAATTACCTATCCTGAAAGGTATGCATTAACAATCTAATACGGCGGTTCTCTTCTCATGCATCCCTATTCCTACTTCCTAGGAACAGTCACGATTGTAAAAAAAATTTTTGCTAAGATAAACACATTACTTACGTGGAACTCTCTTGGTCTGTGCTCTTGGTAACAGGTTCGGAATTTGTCTCGCACCCAGCTTAGCTTTGCTAATAGCTGATCTGGCGAGTTGCAAATTCAACAAAGCAACAATAGAGGGAAAATGCAACTGCTAAACGAGATCTATGGGAAGGTCACCATTTTTACAAATTTCCCTGGGTTTATGGTATTTTTACAGGCTGGCAATGGAAACTTTATTTAATTGGCCTAGGAGTTCTGACTTGCGTAAAGGGAAATCGTAAAAAACAAAGAACAAGGGATGATTTTAGGAGCTGAAGGCTCTACTTCATAAGGAAATGCTGCGTAAACACTTGGGATAAATTTAGGAATTATATTTGCAACAGAAGGCATGAGAAGGGAAAATGGGTAAGTAAATTGTTAAAGGGCTTGCAATGCCTGAAGATCCTTCTACTTGAGTCTTGACTAAGGGCAAGGCACAGTCCAAGATAAGTCCACTGGGAATAGGTCCCTCTGCAAGAGAGATCTGCACATTACACGCCAGTAAAGGAACAATATAACACAGAATATGACTTGAGTCTGCACTGAGGGTGCCGAGGACTTGAGGAATGAACGACCACCTTACACTTGAACACAGGACACTGGAAATGGCACTGGATAAGCTGGCACAAGGACAGAGGTGAAATACTGGCACCCCAATAACCTTCTAAAGGGCAAACTGTCGTGACTGAAAAGTCTTTACTCGCACTTTACCTTAGGGGAAGCGGGTCTC
>NC_089792.1:35052592-35082592 GCF_040412425.1 Macrobrachium rosenbergii | reverse complement strand
CCAAGCAGCTGAGGATTGTCCTCCTTAAGTTTACGTGCAGTAAGGGTGGGATTTTGTTGTATCTGACACTTCAGAACCCCCAACATACGAGGGGGGATCTTCCTAGGCCTCCCACTACTATGGCCATGGGGGGGGGACGTCACGGCTACCATTAGCCACAAACTTCTTGATGAGGTTATACACCGTTCTCTGCTTCACTCCAGTCTTAGCAGCAATTTTTTTTTTTTTTTTTTTTTACGTTAAGTTTAACCAGACCACTGAGTTAATATCAACTCTCCTAGGGCTGGCCCGAAGGATTAGACAAGCTATTTAAACTCTCTAAGAATTTAATTATAACTAGTGACTTATGTTAATCTAAGAATTAATTAAGTTAATTAGGAATATTTTATAAATTATTCTATGAATCTTATATTTTAAGTTAATTAGGAATATATTATAAATTGTTCTATAAATCTTATATTTTATCATATAAATGATTAAATTTAAGGAATTTTAAAATATTAAAAAGTGAAAATTTGTCATTTTCTGACAGTATATCTTTAAAAGAATATCTCCTTGGGTTTTAACCCATCCTTGTGATACTGAATCACTATCACATTATCATCATGTGATGTACGGGCTTAGACATCTTCAAACACTGGAACACAAGGCCCCAAACACCGCGCCCCGAAGCAAAACAATGGCAAGATCAGAGAGTCTCGAAAGCAAACCTCCACCCACAAGCTCATCAAGCACACTGACCATCTACAAAAAATGCTGCGGTTTAGTGGAAACATTGTCCCTTAGTAACCAATTAGTCATTTTCTCCCAGTCGATTTTTTCCCCATAGATTTGGAGCATAATCAAGAATCGCGGATTATGGTTGCGATCATAAAATTTGGCAACCCTAATCCACGCAGACTGTATATACATACACACAGTAAAACCCCCGCATTCGTGTCTCACGGTTCGTGGACTCACGCATTCGCGGGTTTCTCTGTGGAACATATCTAGCCATTATTCGCGGAAAATTCGCCCAGTCGCGGTATTTTTCACTGAGAAATATTCACTAATTACTGTATTTTCATATAATTTTCATGAATAAATACTCAGGCATATGCATTTTTACAGGGCTTTTTTGTGTTTAAACTATCAAAATTGGCAGTTCTAAGTGTTTTTAGAGGGTTTTAAGTATTCGCGGATTTTAGCTATTTGGGGGTGTGGGATGCATCCCCTTGAATCTGAAGGGGGTTCACTGTATATATATATATATATATATATATATATATATATATATATATATATATATATATATATATATATATATATATATATATATATATATATATATAAATCATCAATTAAAGAACTATATAGTGTAATATAAAATATAAAAAACACATATAAAAAACCACTTCAGTATGACATTCTCATCAAACTGAAGAATACCATAACTCCTGTTTTGTCTAACTTGTTTAAACCTTTGGTTATCTGATTCATCACCAGAAGTCTGACATTTGTTCATGTTATAAAGAAGGATCTCGTGTCCTTTTACATCTTGATGGGCAGGGACGTGTACCCATTCAGCAAGCAATCATCAAATGATTATTTATTGCATGAAAAATTGCAGGACAGTAATGCTGAGAAGCAGGAATAAAAGTTCTTGAGTTACTGTAAAGTTTGATTTTTTTTTTTGCGATCATGACAAACTTTGCACTAGAAGTACAACTGCTACCAACTATGCCACAAATACTGAATTACTTGACAAGAACCTGGAGAAAACCAAACCTTGACAAGAGAATTTAAGCCACCAGTATAAAATGCATATGGGTCCCTAAAATTTTATACAGAGGTAAGTTACAATCGGAGTACTATATTAAGATTAATTTCCAGGAAGTTATTCTATCTAAATAATATACAGCGGCCCCTTTTCATGCATTTCACATTTCCGCGTCCCACCTTTTTATGCGTTTCACATTTCCGCATTTCATTTTGTGGCGGATTTTTGTGGAACACATTCACTTGTCCGTGGGGGGAAATTTCACTAATTTGCAAAAACTTTCTTCATAAAGCAATATTCACTAATTACTGTATTTTCATGACTAAATATATTTTTTATGATAAAAAATTATTTACTAATTTTTCAATATTAATATTAATGGAAACAGCAAAATATCAATAGTAAAAAGCTAAATTAAAACCCCACAAAATCACAAAACAGGTTACCAATGTACATAAAATGTACATAAACATCTCTCTCTCTCTCTCTCTAAATGCAAAAACTTGTAATTATACAGCATGGAGAACATGACAATATGAATGACAAAGTAATATCACGTGTATCTATAAAACCATACGGTACAGAACACAGAGAGAGAGAGAGAGAGAGAGAGAGAGAGAGAGAGAGAGAGAGAGAGAGAGAGAGAGAGAGAGAGAGAGAGAGAGAGAGAGAGAGAGAGAGAGAGAGAGAGAGAGAAACAGTTGAGGCCAGTCCTGTCGTTCTAAACTACCCACATATTTTAGATATACTCTATAAAGTAGTATACTATCCTAAAATACATACCTGTACAGTAAATATCATTTCAAAACCATCTTACAACACAGGAATATGTCAACATAGTACGTAAAATGCACAGAATGATAGGGGATACTTAAGAGTAACAGTTGTAGGCTGGTATACTTAATTTTGCAACATGACTTTGGAATGATATTAGGGTGTTCTGGGATGATAGTTTGAGGTATAATTGTGTTGGAACTGTCAAGTCTGGCAATGAACTATTATAATAGGCAGTTATAAGAATTTAATGGGTGTATATAACCTACTTAAGAGTAACAGTAGTAGGAAAGTACTGTAATGTAAGGTTCCTTCGGGTGCTTTGGGATAATGGTTTGGGATGTACAGTACTGTATTTTTGTTTGAAATTATATTAAATTGTCTTAGTATGATAATTTATGGCATATTTTTGTCTGAACTATGAAATTAAGCTGTGAAATGCTGAAATAGGCAGTTATTAGCATTTTTGTTTCAAGGGTACAAGGTATTTGGCAGTTATAAGCCAGTTATATGCAATTTTAGAGGGGATTTTTTCATTTCTGCAGTAGGTTCTGGAACCTATTCCCAGGTTAAAATAGGGGGGTGCTATATCATCATGCAATACTTAAGAATCAAGACAAACTTCAAGGAAATGAGTTAAGTGATTAAAGAACACAACTTACCAAAGGAGCTAACTAAAGTGATCAAAGAATACAAATTACCAACAAAACTAAGTCAAGTAATAAAAAAATACAACATACCAAACTTGTGTTCAGCAACAGATGACTGACTTGAGGTATAGTAGCCACTCACACGATGGGTCAACAAATCCCCTGGACTCATACCATTTATGGCAAAAAGCTGGAAAAAATTGAAAGTAATTAGTGTTCACTTGATACAAAATTTCATTCTTACTCTGTGAGAATGTATTTAATCACTAAACATCTGACTCAATATACTACTCATGAATCAGTTTGTTGAAAACATGTGTGAGAACATAAAATAAACTAACCTGATACTATAGTTGGTTTCATTTCATCTGTCCAACAACCATGGGTGAAGATATGGCACATGAGTGTTGGTAGCACATGACTGGCTTACAATCATTTCCTATATCGTTGGCTTATTGTGATAAATTCTTTCAATACCATATCTGAATGTTTATATATACAAAGAACCCACACCCTTTCTAATACAGATCACAAACATGCCAGTTTGCATCGATAATATACCAACACAAGCACACGAAAGACAAACTTATATCAAACAGTCTACTCAGATCAAACACAACAAATGATGAGCTTTTAATAATTATGATCTATCTTAGTATAGTCCAGGCTACATTTAGACCTCTGCTCACATACTGTTCAAATCATGATTTTCTTATCGTTCAAACTTAATTCTATGTTGAATTCATTCCATGCATATAAAAATAACCTTTATTATTATTTACTGCCAGAACATGAACCATGGGCCAACGAAGCTAAGCCTATGCTACTGATTTACCAGATACCTTATTTTACTGTTCTTTTTTTAAGCAGATTCATTCCATTTCAGTCAAAATTACATTTTTTATCATAAACTTTATTTATTCATCGTGTCTAATTATTGTTCCAATTCCCAAGGATTAAAGGAAAAATGTAGCCTAGGCTAGCCTTTTATGTCGTATGCATGTCACCAACACTCTAAGGATGACGGGAACTCAATGGGATTTCAAACTTTTGTTCTATAAGTTATTTGGCTGAATAGTCCTGAAAGTGCTCACTCAATGAGCTATAATGATTTAAATATTACAGAAAAAATTATATAAATATGCATAGTATTTTGAAAATACATTGTCATCATGCCATATATTAACTGAATTTCCTACCTATACTCCTCCCCAGGCCCCAGTAGCTTCACAGACAACAATATTTTATGCTATTTTGAATATTAAACTACTCATGTAATTGACATGCCTGATACTATAAAAATACATTTTTGTTTACCTGAAGTGAGCTACAAAACAAATAGTTTAAAACTCATCATTCGTTTCTTACATCTGAGTAAACTGTTTGTTACAAGGTCGTCATTTATGCACTTGTATTATATTATCAATATAAATTGGCATGCTTAAGATCTAAATAATGCGTGTGTTCTTTGCATATATACACATGCAGCTGTATTACTGAAAAAACAGTTTGCATATTTTTTAACCGTAAGTTAACGATACTGGAAACACTATTTACAGCCAATCGAGAACTAGCTCTGCATATGCCACATGTACCTAAATTACATTGGTGAGTGGACAGATGGAATGAAATATGACTATAGACATATGTTTGATTATCCTAACTTGCACACACACATATATATATACTACAGACAGTATGGGCGAACATATACTACCATCTGAGACTACAAATCCATATCTGACAGGTGTCAAAGAGGGGTAAATTCATTAGTGCTAGTGGGAAATCACAATATATACTCAATGGCATACAGACTGTTGGAGACTACAAATCCATACCTAAAAGGTGTCAAGGGGGAGGGGCAAAAACTCATTAGTGCTAGTGACCCCCGTACATATCTACTGCCTTCCTTGAAAATTTAAACATTTTACAAATTTCTTTTGAAATTATAGGATCAAGTTTATAAATGCCTTGACTGATATTCATATTACGGCCATTGAATCTAGCTTTATAAAAGAAAGCTACATTCAATGATAGTCTCTTCCACTGCATGATAAAAACATGCTATCTTTTTTGTTCATTCCCAGTTGATAGTATGATTCCACTGTTCATCTGTGCATATCTTACACATTTTTTTAAGGCTAAAAAGACAAATTCACAAATACTAAAATGACGTGGACAAAAATAAAATAAAAAGATTAAATTACTAATGGTGCACTCATGATTTTTTGCTCTAAGAAGCAAACTGAGATATGAGCTGGCACGTTCGTAATTTTTTGCTTTACGAAGCAAGCCAAGATTTGAGCTATGAGCCAGCGAGCCTGGGAGACACCATCTCCCAATGCATCCACCATTGTCAGCACCAAGCTGCCCAAGCCACGGAATCTAGTACAGTTCATGTGGTTACCTTGCCGTGCGAGCATCTCTGCAGCACCCTGTAGCATTCCTTGCTTTGTTTTCTGGCTCTGTCTGTGTCCTAAGAAAGTGAGTGTCAAGACCAGTGCTGAGAAGAAGAAAAGGTCAATTACCTTGGATATGAATTCAAGTTTATTGAGGTCCTCTTCTTTCCACCCAACACCACCCCTATCCTGCAGCCCATAGACCAGCAGGTGATTTCAAATTTCAAAATGCTCTTCACCAAGCACCTATTCAAGCACTGCTTTGAGGTTACGAAGGCCACAAACCTCACCCTCCAAGAGTTCTGGAAGGATCACTGAAATATCATGACCTGCCTCAAAATTATCGACATGGTCTGGCAGGGTGTTACGAGGAGGACCTTCAACTCAGCATGGATGTAGCTGTGGCCTAAGGTTGTGTCCGAATGAGGTTTTCAAGGATTTGAACCAGATGAGCTAATGATGGAGAATATTGAGTCCCTCGGGAGCGAGATTAAGTAATTGTTGGGAATGTGGGGGAAAAGTGTAGTGCTTACTGAAAAGAAACACCCTGAAAAAGTTGCAACAGGTCATGCATTGGAGCTGTTTAATAACACTTGCCTAGCTCATTTTCAAAAAATTTTGAAAGACATGAAGAAACAAACCTCCAAGGACAGGTTTTTAGCAAAACGCCCTGCACGTGAAAGCAAGGAAAATGTGGCAAAAAAGGCAAAAGTCATAGGAAGACAATGATTAAAAAAAAAAGTTTTTTAAAGTAGCAATAAAGTGTAGCATAGTGTGTAAGTTAAATTTAGCAATGCAGCATTAAGAGTGTAGCGAGTAAGTTAAGTCAGCAATAGAGCACAACATGAAAAAAGCTCCTCTGCCAATCTCCTGCCTCCCACCACCACCCTCTGCACCCACTGAGACACTCACTATCCAACTCGTCTCACTGCTCCACCTCCGCCAGCGTGTTTGTGTGATCTTCAAGGTAAAGTACACTTGATAACACCAGTTTATTTCTTTCACATTCACTTTTATTATGTATTATTTTTTATATATTCTTTATTTATAAAGTGCATTTTTCTATTTAATAACACATGAAAAAAAACTGGTGTGTTTTTTGGGGCCTGGAACAGAATAAAAGTATTTCCATTCTTTTTCAAGGTAAAGTACACTTGGTAACACCAGTTTATTTCTTTCATATTCACTTTTATTATGTATTATTTTTTATATATTCTTTATTTATAAAGTGCATTTTTCTATTAATAACACATGAAAAAAAACTGGTGTGTTTTTTGGGGCCTGGAACAGAATAAAAGTATTTCCATTCTTTTTCATGGGGAAATTCGATTTGATCTACGAGGAAACTGAGTTATGAGCTTGATCACGGAACGAATTAAACTCGTATGTCAAGGTACCAGTGTAGAGTGACAACAAAGGGCACCTTGGGGTTCCAGGAACACTAACGACATGTATAAGAGTGTGGCAGAGGACTGGGAGTTTAACTGGGAACAATCATTTCATAAAGAGATTCAAGAATTGTCAGAAATTCCTTGTTCAAGGCTCTATCCAACATCTTAAAATCATCATATTTTATTTTATGTTTACATTTATAAGCATGATCTTGTATGTTAGAGAATTCATGGTTCAATAGTTTAACCCCTTTTCTGTAACTAACACCACAATGAGAACCTATTTTCACCTTCAGTAAACTCTGTCTGCAACCAACATATGTCCCAAATTCACATTTAAGGCAAGCACATTAAACTGGAGCTCATTAAAATCCTTAGGTTTTGTTTGTATTTAAATAGAGAGCCAACTGTTAGCAGGTTTTTAACTGCTGGAATAGCATTGGTGATTTTTACAATTCTGCTGAACAGAAGATATATTTTGAAATAAAAACTGTGTTTAAAAATTTTTTACATAAATTCATCAAAAATGTCTGAAGTTACATTATTTCCTCATGGAACAGAAGATCAAAGTCAAAGTGAATTTTGAAACCTAAAATAAAAAAAAAAGCAGCAGCTGTAAAAGTTATATCCCATACATGTAAACATTTTTTTTCTAAAAACTGTGGCATTAAAATGACCATTACTCCCAAAACTAAAATGTTTAAAAAGAATAGCTTATTATTTTTGCATTCAATGGTAAATTCTACATTTTGATGTATACTATTAACTTTTCTAAAAAGCTATCTGCAAGGCCCCAGCCTCTGAAACACAAAAAAGGTAAAACAGTGGATGGTATGTCAATGAACAGTTATTATTATTATTCAGAAGATGCACTATTCGTATGGAGCAAGCCCATAGGGGCCATTAACTTGAAATTCAAGCTTCCAAAGAATATGGTACTCATTAGGAAGTAAAAGAAGGTAAAGGAAAAAGCAGAAAGAAGACTCACTAACTAAAAAGAAAAAATAAATGCATAAATAGATAAAAATGTGTTAAAATGCAAGGAGAACTGTATTAGGGTAATAATGCATTGCATCTTTGCTTGAACTTACTCAAGTTCCAATTGCATGACATCCTCTGGGAGACTGTTCCAAGTCCAACAATGTGAGGAATAAAGGACCCCTGGAACTGAGAAGTTCTACAGCAAGGCACATTTACTGCATATTGGTGTTGCTGTTCAGCAAATCTGGTTGCTCTCGGCAGGAAAAGGGAATCGGAGGTCAAGTAGGAATGTGAAAGATCTCTATTACAACACAACTTATGAAAACGTGACTAACAAGAGACCATCCGTCGATGGTCCTAGTCATATCTAAAAGAGATAAATCTCTGGCAGAAGCAGACATCCATTCAGTGAGAGCAGCAGTATTCTAGTAAAGGAAGGACAAATGACCTAAAGCAGCTTGCATTGATTTTATCACTGTTGTAAACATATGAGGCTTTATGAACAACACCTACCTTTTGTGCTGCATTTGCTGAAACTTTTATTAGATGTTTCTCAAAAGTAAAATGCGAGTTAAAAGTTACACCTACAATACTGTAGTTAAAGTTTCAGATTCATTGGCAAAGTCCCATCCACCTGAAGGGGAGGATGGGGTAGAAAATCTGTATGAGATCTGCTAATCAATAGGGTTTTCGTTTTACTGGAGTTCAGACTCATACCCCACAATCTACACCATTCACTGATCTGGTCCATGTCCCGATTGAGGCTGAGGGCAGCTTCATTTCTCGTAAGTGGTGACTTTACTACACACACAAGTATTGCATCATCGGCATACTGAACAATCTTGTTTTCCAGGCCAACAGCCATATCACTTGTATGCTCGTACACCAAAAATAATAGTGGACCAAGAACACTACCCCGTGGAACACCGGAAACAATAGGTCTTGGACCAAAGATCCCATCAACAGCAACTTGCTGCTGCCTACCTGTAAGGAATCTTGAAGTAATCCTAATACATATCCAACCACTCCAAGATTCTGAAGTTTATAAATAAGTGCTTTATGATTTACTAAATCAAAATCAGCACTAAAATCTATTTGAAATACTCTGCACTCAAAACCTTTATCAAGGTTCTCTTGCAAATGGCATGTCAAGTCTAAAAGAGCATCACAGGTACCTAACTGCTTTCTATATGCATATTGACTTCTTCTTTTAACATGCTTTTTCCCATTTTTTGTATGGGGTAAGCACGATGCCTTCTTTGAAGGACTTTGATTTGGCTTTGGGGTAGACCGTAGTCTCGATCGGCTGCCCTGCCTGACATCGCTTAGACCCCGTACATGTATCGTACCAAATCACCAGCTCCCTTTCTCCCAGCAGCAAGGAGAGTTAAGCGGTTAGGTCAACAGTTCGAGACATGTGAGGTGTCTGTTATGTTTTTAGAAGATGTTGGATTGTGTGTGTATTAGTCTGTAACACCCATTTGCTTTTAGCAAACCTATCCGTTTATTACATACATAATCCTGAGGTGTCTACACGGATAGCAAAGTGTCCGCCTCTCTGACCAGTCGGCTGCAGATTTGAACCCGTGCCACAGACCTCTATGAAGTCCGAAGCTGCTGCTCTACCGACCTGGTCATCGAGGCTCTCTATATGCATACTGACTAACAAGTAACAATCCTTTAGATTCCACACACTTATGTAGTGGCTTAAAAAGTTTTTCAACAACTCTGGAGAGCACTGGGAGAATAGAAATTGGCCTGTAGTTGCTGCAGTCTGCAGATATCTACTCTTTGGAACAGGGACTGTATTACTGAGCTTGCACTCATTCGCAAAGACCTATGTCAACATAAAAATCTATAGAATCTATTAATCTTGGGAATCAACATAGTAGAAAATTTTTAAAAAAACAAAGATTATAAAGAATTTCTTAATATCCCTAAAGCGAAGCACAAATTTTGTAAGAATAGGTTCAGGATGACAAGTATCAAGGAGAGGGACATCCTCAGCTGAATGCTTAGCTTCAGAAGCTTGATGAAGCAGTTCAGCCTTTTCCCTAGGCCCAGTAACCAATATACCTTCATCTGTTAGTAGTGATGGAGTGGAAAGCCAGCCTGGCCCAAAGACAGATGATGCCAATTGGTCCACCACAGATGAGGCTGAGTAATTCCTTCAAGTTTCCTCTTCAAGGAATTATTGTAATTTCTCTTGGCTGATGGTAAGTTCTATTCACAGCGCAGCAAGACTCAACAAAAATAGTGTAATTTTCATTTAAACGATTTCATCTCCATGTGTTGAATTTGGTCTGTTTGTCAAGGTAAGCTCGTCTAAATGTATCCTGTATATGATGACCTTTCTAGGGACATAGCTTATTAAAATAGCCATCAACATTTCATTTAACCTATTCTTGGTATCCTACTGCCATACCATCAATTTGTTTGTAAGATGTACCATTAAAAATTAACAGTATCCAGCACTGCCAATTGCAAAAACTTTTTAAATTCCGATGTTAAAATTGTTAAAAATGGCATCATGGGTCATAAAAATCTTATCTAAAATAACCTGAATGGTATCTTCCACACGTACATTAGTAAGCGATTCCACACCCAAACTAACCATTAACAAATCGGAATCCTGACGTAAAACTACTTCTCTAAGCTAGTGAATTATTTAGGCTGTGGTTATTTGATGTTAGAGGAGCAAGCAGAGGTACCAAGAACTTAGCCAGTTTTAATTCGGGGGGTCATACGAGGCCAAGATAGGTCTGGTAAGAGTACCTTCATTATGTATTTTAGGAAGCCCACAAAAGATACCATAAGAGGCCCCTCTGTGCTATATAAAGACTGGTCCTCATCATGGTTTATAACATTACTATCTTTTAAATATTTCAGAAAACCGTTCATGCAATCCTCACTCTTAAAGATGGTAAAAAATCAGGACATCTTACTTTTGAAATTTTTGATTTGTCATTTAAAATGTTTTCCACTTTTTCAATATATTTGCTTTTTTTTTGGATAATTAACTTTGCCTCTGTCTGGTCTCATAGTGTGCAGATCCTTGTTATTTGCCAGTTCCTTTAAAAAGGTCAAATCTTTCTAACTTAAGAATGGTTTCCACTGCACTGTCAATGAATTCAGTCTTTTGGGCTAATATGTACCTACATTGCTGTACTACTGCTCATAACATCATTACTGTAGAGATTTTTTTTAAGCACCTTAGAACTATTTATCTCTAGATTAAAAAATCTCCACTTCAGCACTGAATACAGTATTGTCTCTTCATACACAAATGCAGCCTGCCCAGGAAAAACCTCACGTACAGAATCAGTTACATTCCAACTTATTTTATGACCTGGAAGTACCCTTGCCTTGCATCTGAAAGACATTTTTTTTTTTATCCTGATGCGAGTCAGATAATTATTTCTGTGTAATATGTGCTCATGTGTTCATTAATTCCAACATATTCATGCTGAAGAGGTAATTTGAATGAAATGGTCCCAACTGGGTCAGTGGTGGGTCAGGAAGTTGGGTAAAATTTGCTGGTACGTTAGACAGCAGCTTGCCCAGGAAAAACCTCAGGTACAGAAGTACTTAGGTTCCAACTTCTTTTATGACTCGTGTGATTCAGTTGGTAGCACCCTTACCTTTCACTTGAAAGACCTGGGTTCAACCCCGATGTGAGCCAGAAACTAATTTTTCTGAAACATGCTCATGTGTTGATTAGTTCCACGATTAGTTCCACCATAATAATGCTCAAGTGGTAACATGAACAAATGTTACCAAATAAGTAACTGGTGGGTTGGCAAGTTGGGTAAAACTTGCTGGTATGTTAGGCAGCAGCCTAAACTAGGAAAACCTAAGGTACAGAAGTAATTAAATTCCAACTTCTTTAATGACTTGTGTGATTCACTTGGTAGTGCCCTTGCCTTTCATTTGAGAGACCTGGGTTCAATCCTGATGTGATGTATGATTGTAGTATAATGACTATTACAATAATAACTGCACAGTAAAAAGGTTTAACCCAACCTGTAAGCCTCAGACTTGAAAAACTTTCTGATGGATGACCCAAAAGGATTACTTTTTTAATGAGGGACAGTAAATGTGAGGCAGTATTTGGAGTTTAAGCGACTCCAAACTGGATTACCTAAGGAGAAAGTTGAAAAGAAAACTGCTGAAAAGTTAATGGATGCAAGGCGACCTAGAGTAAAGGTAAGCTAAAAAATATTTTTTGCACTCCCAATGACATACAATGCATAGCAGACAAGAAAATATTGGCAAATGGGGGTTAATGACATGGCTACATGAATGCTAGTTTACATACTGGCTGAAATGTCATCAAAATTTAATTAAACGGGCTATAAAAATAAAAAAAAACAATCAGATACCATTAGAAGTATGAAATGTCAGTACAAAGAACTGCTCTTGAACACAATCTGATAATACATAACAGAGATTGATGTCTTTAACTGCTCTATCAATGGAACCTTGTACAGTACAGTAGTTTGATTTAAAATTCAAGAAATGAGAAAAATGAGAGCAAACACAACACTTACACTCAAGTATCACGTGATATTTCAAGCAGCCCCTTATTACAAACTGCCAGGAACAAACATGAGATGAGCAGACTTATACATATCAAGGAGAATAGTACCACAACTTCCTTGTGCCTTCTTGCATTTACACTAAGTAAGAATGCAACATATAGTTCCCAATCAAGTAACTCGAGACAGAACCTTCTTCAATCCCCTCCACTACTACTGATCTGAAGTTAATTCAGTTTGGATGTTCTAAAAACAGGGACCACTGGTTATAACTGGTATGCTGCACAAAAGTTAATGTATTCATAGAAACTTTTCTCAAATTTAGCAAAACAAAAGAAATATAAAGACAGATGCAAGGACCTGCACTTTTTGTGGGAAAGAACAGTCTAAATGAGAACAAAGGAAAACCAAGTTGTACAAATTTAAAGTTTATCAAACAATGTACAACTGGATCTCAAATGAAACAGACAAACCCCATAATAATAAGAGGGAACCAAAGGAAATCAATATTACAAGCAACATCCATACATCATCCACAGGAGAGAAAGACAATGTTTTTTGTAGACTTGACGTGGATCCTTATCCATACAGTAATTATAAATAGAGTAACAATAGTGTTGGCAAGTTATACACTAATTTAAAGAGACCAATAAACTGATTTGTTCTTACATCAAAGATGAATCTGAGACAGCCAAGTAGGATACAAGATGTAGATGAGGGGATGCTTGAAAGAACTAGTACTACCCACAGTGTGCCATGCAAGTCACACTATAGATGAAAGCTTCTAAGGGAAAAGCTACAAAATATTGTATTCAAAGCTGGCTTAGTGCGAGATAAATGATGCTGCCCTGAAGAAATATGGACTGTTACGAGTGCCAGCCATTCAAATACTACAGCAGTTTCTGAAGTGCCTTAACCTCTATAATACTTTGTGTACTATATTTCACGTCTTCTTTTGTAGCTACAACAACACCAATAAAGAAAAAAATGAACAACTATACAGTAATTGACTTAATTACACTATGTGAAGAATTTCACTTGCATGTACAGGCAGTCCCTGGGTTAAGACGATTCCAGATTACGACGTTCCAAGTTTATGACGGTTTTTCAGATATATTCATCAAAAAATCCAGTCCAGTTTACGATGCTTGTTCCGAGTTTACAACGCGCCCTGCTTATGAAGTTCAACGTTTACGGCATTTTTCAAATACATATATTTATAAACAAATCTGTTTCTGGTTTAACAGTATTTACCGAAAATCAGTTTCTGGTTACAAT
Source organism: Macrobrachium rosenbergii (assembly GCF_040412425.1). NCBI lineage: Eukaryota > Metazoa > Arthropoda > Malacostraca > Decapoda > Palaemonidae > Macrobrachium > Macrobrachium rosenbergii. Next base: position 35,068,822 of record NC_089792.1, on the reverse strand, counting down.
ATAAAACACATTCCAAGATTTCAAAGTTTTTTCAATGATTTTTACACCGCGTTGTAAGCGGAACTAGTTTTCTGATAACAGCTGTGCTCTGTATTTAACTACATTGGTAGTTGACCGGACAGTGACCCTCCTGTGTCGAGCACACAGGCACTCGTAACAATACTGTACCAAACAATCAGTCACTCGCACGTTTGCCTCCGCTACGCTAGGTTCTCTGCACTACATTGTTGCTTTTCATTGCTGCAGTTTTCATTACTGTACCTCTACTATGGCTCCAAAACGGCAGAGTACTTCATCTGCTGCTAGTGCATCAAGGAAGAGGAAGAGCATCACCATGGAAGTTAAGTACGACATAATTGAACGTTCGGAGAAGGGAGAGAGTAACACTGAGATAGATCGTGCCTAGGGCCTCAGTAGGATGACGGTTGTGACCATAGTGAAGGACAAGCAGTGTAATCTGAAGCATGTTCAAGACGTGCACCAATGAAGGCGACAGTAATTAGCGTGAAGCAACGAAGTCAGAATGTGGTGGAGATGGAGAAATTATTGTTGATCTGGCTGGAAGACCAGAAACAACAACGTGTTCCAGTGAGCCTAAGTGTGATTTAAGAAAAGGCTAGGGAGCTGCACATGTGGCAGTATTGAAGAAGAATGGGGAAGGCAGAGCTAGTGAAGAATTTCCTGCCAGTAGAGGTTGGTTTAACATCTTCAAGGCTCGTGCAAATTTGCACAATGTGAAGTTACAAGGTGAAGCTGCTAGTGCTGATAGTGTAGCAGTAGAAAGTTTTCCTAGTGGTTTGGCTGAAATAATCAGGGAAGGTGGTGACACTGCTGACCAGGTATTTAATGTAGATAAGACAGGGTTATTTTGGAAAAGAATGCCAAACCGCACATACCTTTCCAATGAGGAGAAGTCAGCACCAGGCCATAAAGTTGGTAATGAGAGACTGACTTTACTCTTTGGGGCCAATGCTAGTGGTGATTTGAAGCTTAAGCCCTTACTAGTGTACTTGGCAGAAAATCCCAGGGCTTTTAAGGGCATTTTCAAGAGTCAACTCTCCGTCATTTGGAAGTCCAACAAGAAAGCTTGGGTTACCTTGATGGTCTTCGAGGACTGGTTTAATGACCACTTTGTGCCAGCAATGGAAAGGTATTGTGCCTCGAAGGGTCTGCCTTTTAAGGTCCTGCTTGTTTTAGACAATGACCCTGGTCACCCTGCGAATCTAAGTAGCATGCACCCTAATGTGCAGATGGTGTGTCTACCACCAAATACTACATCACTCATACAGCCAATGGACCAGGGAGTCATTGCTAACTTTAAGGCATACACTCTGCTTTAAGGGCTGTTGAAGGTAACAAGGAGTCAACTCTGAAGCAATTTTGGAAGGGCTACAACATTGCAGATGCTGTGAAGAATATTGCACATGCTTGGGATGAAGTAAAGGTGATGACTTTGAATGGGGCATGGAAGAAACTGTGTCTGCAATTTGTGAACAGTTTTCAGGGGTTTGAGCAGGCAGAAGATGTAGAGACTGTGACAAGGAAAATTGTTGAGATAAGCAAGAGGCTAAAATTGGACTTGGAAGCTGAGGATGTCACCGAGCTGCTGGCATCCCATGGAGAGGAATTGTCATCGGAGGACCTCATTCAGCTGGAGAAGCAGATGATCGAGGAGGAGGAGGAAAAGACCTCAGACCCAAAGCTCAGAGCATTAACTGCCAAGGGCTTGTCAGAGGGTTTTGCTCATCTGGAAAGAGCTTTGGCATCTTTTGAGGCTGAGGACCCTAACACTGCAAGGTATGAGAAGGTTCGAAGAGGGATCATGGATTGTGTAACTTTCTACGAGGAGACGTTGAAGGAGAAGCAGATGAAGAAAAGTGGGCAGTCTAGGCTAGATACTTTCTTCAAGATGTCTCCAGCACCACCTGCCACTCCTAGTCTAGGTAAGGAATTCTCAACTTTATTTATTTTGTTTCTCGCTTTAATAAAGAATGTTATAAATTGTACATTTTATAAAACTGTTGGCGTACTGTCCTGCAATTTATATTTACTGTACATACACAGCATAACCCAATAATTTTTATCATTTGTATCATTGCAGATGTGATGACCAATCCAGATTCTCCAGAACCTGAACCTGAACCTGAGCCTGAACCTGAACCTGTACTCTCTCCAGCAGCATTTCCAACTTCATCAGGTAAGGAATTCTTAATTTTTGTGTTTGTTTTATATTGTTATAAATATTACAAAAAGTGTACTGCACTACACCCACCTGTACAGTACTGCTTTAGCATGTACTGTAACTTTACATAATTTTATAGCATTATCACTCCAGATCCACATGTTATAGCCTCCTTCCAGTCCAATTCAGCTGAACCTGTCTCCTCTCCAGCTCCACCAAGGTAAAGATTTCATAACTGATTTTTTCTTTCAAATCACTTTATAAAATTGTAGAGCTTATTGCATACATACCCCTGTACTACAGTACTGTACAGTCATTTTTATCTATTATCATTCCAAAAATGACAGGTGTCCCCTGCTCAAACCCAAATTCACCTGCACCAGTAGTAGCACCCGCACCCATTTCATGTCCACCAGGTAAGGAATTCTTAACTTTTTAAAAATTTGTATTACAATGTTTTCCATTGTGTTATACTTAAAATAAATACTACTGTGTACAGCACTTATTACTCACTTTAGTACTGTACATATCATTTTTATCTTTTTCAATCCAGACTCCCAAGCACCTGGAGCTTCCACACCATAGCCCACCTGTTCTCATCTCCTGTACCTTATGCCCACCCCAGTATGCAAGCCAACCACTAGAATTTAGTAAGAACACTTTTTATTTATAAATTGTTATACATTTTATAAAATACTAAAATATTTATACTGTACAGAAGTACTTTATTCTAATCTCTATCATGTACATTATCATTCCAGACTGACAAGCACCTTTAACCTGACCTCTACTGTAATTGTACATACCCTTCTCATGTAGCCTACTGTTTTTAATGTTATAAACTGTTATATGTACACTACATTTGATAAAATATAAAGTAATTTACTGTACAGCTTTATTCTAATATCATTCCAGACTGCCCAGCACCTTTACTAGAGCTCCCTCATCCTAGCCTACATCTAAAAATCACTGAAACTAGGTAAGGAATTCATTTGTTATTTTTATAGGGTCTTTCTGTACTATCCAACATAGGTTTGTGAAATACCTGAACTGATCAGAACAGGGTAATGTACTGTACACATACTCTGTAGCAATTTTATCCTTATCATTACAGGCTCCCTACACATGCACATCTCATCTCCATCTCCCACAACCTAGCCTGCGGCTGTAACAGCTTTGACAAATCACTCAAATTAGGTAAGGAATTCCTAACTTTTTAATTTTTATACATTTCATTATTTTACTGTAAAATACTATATTTATACTTTATTGCATACAGGACTACTGTATATGTTCACTAATAGTAAATTTTTACATTCCAGAGTCCCCTGAATCATGTGGCCACACCAACATTTTTCCAGGGTTAAGCAACACAGGGTTTTAAAAATAAAAGTAAGGAATTCACTTTTTTTTATCTTTTACACATTCTTTGGTATAAATTACAGTACTGTAGACCTGTATTACTGTATACAGTAATAAAATGTATCTTACTCTTGTACAGTATATGTACAGTACTCTATACTTTATTGCATACAGGACTTTACAATTACTACTGTACAGTGCACCACTGTGTACTTTGTACTAAATTGTAAATTTTTACATTCCAGACCCACCAGTTTTTGGATGCACACCACATCAGAATGTAGGTAAAACATCAAGAAACAACATGCAGTATACCCAAAAGGATTAAAAGTAAGGCTTTCATAACTTTGGTTTAAAATTTTTATACATTTTTCTGGCATTGTATGCTGTCCTTCCAGTTTACGACGATTTTCGGCTTACGACGCGGTGTACGAACGGAGCCACCGTCGTAAACCAGGGACTGCCTGTACTTTAATCAAGTTGCAGAAAAATTAATGAAAAATCAATGAATAAGAAAATTAGTTACCACCACAGATTCAGTTGTTCATTACCAACACAGTTCTATACTATTTATCAACCTCAGCCTAGAAATTATTTCATTTCTACTGCACTACTCGCATGTGAATCCATGTGCTGACCATTTCCGAGGCATATACTCAGAAAATTTCTGTATATACACTGCATTCATACTGGACTCAACTGCTTATGAAGGTCTTCACAATAATATACATGAAAGAGAGAGAGAGAGAGAGAGAGAGAGAGAGAGAGAGAGAGAGAGAGAGAGAGAGAGAGAGAGAGAGAGAGAGAGAGAGAGAGAGAGAGAATAAAATCTATACCTGAGCCTGTATGCTTGATCTCCTGCTCCGTATTCCTGAATCTTTCCTTGGGTCCTTGCCAGACAAACTTCCCCAAGAGTTCTGCAGAGTTTCCCTGGGCAGCTGGGGAGTTGCAGGTGTATTAGGTGGGTCAGGTGACGTGGGAGTGTGAGGTGTGGGTGGTGGTGGTTGTGGTGAGGGAAGTGTGGTGGGGGTGGAGGTGATGGTTGGGGTCATACTTGAAGGGAAGTTGCCGCTACCTTGACATACTCCTTCAGTGTCAGTGATGTCACCACTCCAACCTTCACTCCATTCATGAGACTGAAAAAAAGTTAAGAGTTAAATATATAAGTTCTGCAACTATTGTCCTTTCGCTTTGTGAACAAGTTAAAATGTGAAAGTGAAAATGACATTTTTATAATAAAATAAAGTTTATATGTAAGTGCGTCACCGACTTACGGCGACACCGATTTACAACAGATTTAATCTTATGGCGCTTTTTCAGCACTGTTAATGGCGTTTTAGAGTCCGTAACTTGATGCTGCATCAAGTTATGGCGCCATAAGCACCGTTGATAGCGCTAATGGCAAGAAGAGGCATTAAGTTAATGGCATTTACGGCAATGTAACTTGATGGAACATCAAGATACGGCGCCATAATCGCCGTTAAAAGGCGAAACACGACTTGCGGCAGAAATCAACTTACAACACGGTGCTGGAACGGATCCCCCGCCATAAGTCAGGGACCTACTTACTTACCAAGTAATTACATAGCTATCAATTTCTAGCAACCGGCAGCTAAAATCTGAAAATTCGCGGTAGCGAATCTTTTGTTTTGTTTTTGGTGTAAGTAACTAACCCCGCCCACTTTCCAGGAAGGAGAGGAACAGCACAGCAGAGAGGCTCAATTTGTTCATGCCATAATGTCCATGTGAGGGAAAGGAGGGAGGGCTCCCACTCTGCAATTATACTGTATAAAACTTTATCATAAAAATGCCATTTTTATATAAGTAACTTACCAAGTAACTACATAGCTGATTCCCACACTGATAGGAAGTGGGATTCATGGACTTATTCTATCCCCAAGCATTCATAAAAGTAATGAGTTGAGAATAGAAAAGGTTGCTTGTTGTTTCCTTATCTGGTAAGAGAGCTGCTGCAGGAAGATAATGCCTGTGGTGGCGCTCACCTTAGCCTGTAGAGGTGTGGCGGTATAGCCAAGTGTCACCTGCTATATAAGTGGGGACCTTGCAGCGAAGGACTTCTCTGAACGCTAGCAAGTAAAAAGGGTGCCTCTGCCCTGGGCACAGTACCGACACACAATAACCAGATAACAATGCTGTTACCTACACCAAAAAATTAAAAAATTAAATTTTTTATGATAAAATAAAGTTTTGTATATATGGTACTTACCAAGCAATTACATTGCTTATGGTTTCACTTGCCCGCGGCTTAAAAATTTTGAAATTTATGGTAGCGCAGTGTCGGTGTAGGTGACTAGTCCCACCCAGTTTCAGGGTACGAGAGGAGCAACTTCAACAGCGTGATTCAGTTATTTTTTGCTTCTCTTTCCATATGAGGGGAGGAGGGCTTGATTCATAATTACTTGGTAAATATATACAAAACTTTATTGTATCATAAAAATATCATTTTTATATACGTAACTTGCCAAGTAATTACACTGCTGAATCCCAAATTGACATGGAGGTGGGATATATTCGGTTTAACTACCCCAAAATATTATGGATGATAATGAGTTAGAGGACAGCAAAATTAGCACTGGTACAATGCTTGTTGTTCCTTACCTAGTAAGAGAGCTGCTGCAGATAAATACTACCTCTGGTCGGTGCTCATCTTAACCATGTACGGTATGGCAAGTTGGCCAGACACACCTGTACATCAGTGGGTACATCGTAGCAAGGGATGAATCCGGTGACTAACAAAGTATTCAAGAAGCCAGTTGGGCCTGCCCTGGGCACATACTGACCAACCAAATGACCAGAATCAATGAACATGAGCATCACCTACACCACATAATATAAAACACCACCCACCCATTAAAGCTAAGATTGGTGGGTCTCCAGGTACACAGTACCCCCAGGCTCCCCTTGTGACTCAACACCCAAGTTCAAAGCGAAGAGAAAAAAGGAAGGAAGAAAGGCTTCCTACACTTCCTCAACCAGCACCATGCCAGCCACGGATAACGGCCATAAAGTACTACAGGCAGTCCCCGGTTATTGGCGGGGTTCCGTTTCTGAGTGTGTGATGATAACCGGAATTCGCCGCTAACCAAAAATTGGCGATTTTCGGGGCTTATCGGCACCGAAAAGCGCCGATTTTTGGTTATCGGCACCTCTGTTAGGTATGTATTGGCGCCAATACCCAATTATCGGCGCCGATAAGCAGAAATCAGCAATTTTGGGTGCCGAAAATTGCAGATTTTCGTCACTAGACAAGCACCATAAAACCGGATCGCGGTTAACTGAGCCCGCTGTTAACCGGGGACTGCCTGTACAATTTTCAAAAGTAGTTTCCATTATCATGACAATAGACTTACACCTCCAGTAAGTCGCCTGAAGAATTGATGATAGAGACAGGTTGTGCTTGAAGGCTAAAGACGTGGAGACAGCTCTGATCTCGTGAGCTTTAGCTTTGACAGACATTAAAGCCTCTTCTCCAACCTGAGAATGGGCCTCAGAGATCAGATCCTTCAAAAAGAAAGACAAGCCGTCCTTTGACTGGGCACAAGACGGATTCCTAACCGAGCACCACAAATTACTCGTAGGATCTTAAATATTTTCTGTTCTGTGCTAGTACCACCTCAGTGCTCTCACTGGGCACAGAACTCTCTCCTCCTCATCTGGGCCTAGTATTTCCATCAGGCTTTTAATAGTGAAGGAACGAGGCCAGGGCTCGGTTGGGTCTTCATTCTTTGCTAAAAAGCCCAGGGTGAAGGAACATACGGCACCACCTTGGGAAAATCCCACTTTTGTCAAGAGCACACACTTCACTTACCCTTTTGGCAGTTGCTAACATCACAAGAAAGAGGGTCTTCTTGGTAAGATCTTGTAATGAAGCAGAACAAAGGGGCTCAAAGCAGGGTCCGAAGAGCCACTTCAAAACTATGTTCAGATTCCAAGAGACAGCCTCTTGCCCCTTGGATTTCGAGGTATCGAAGGATTTTATGAGATTGGACAGGTCTTGAATCTTGATTAGCAGAGATATCCATACATCTGTGCCGAAACACTGAACTTAGCATAGCCCTGTATCCTCTGATCGTAGAGGAGGACAGGGCCCTAGATGTCCTCAAGTACAGGAGAAATTCAGCAATGTCTGCTACAGATGTCTTAGAAGATAAGGTGTCATGTCTCCTACACTGGGCTCTGAAGATTGTCCACTTGGCTTGATAGACTTTGTTGGAAGAGAAGCATCTACACTTGGCAATAGCCTCTGAGGTTGCTCTTGAAAACCCTTCTGTCTGAGCAGTTTCCTGACAGTCTGAACCCTGTCATGGCCAGAGTGGACAATCTTTGGTGGAACCTCCTGAAGTGGGGTTGTCTAAGCAGGCTTGGTCACTCTGGTAACAACCTCGGGAAGTCCATCAGCAGCTTGAGGAGATCAGGGAACCATTCCTGTCACAGCCAGAAAAGGGCTACTAGAGTCATTGTGACGTTCATGTGGTTGTGGAACTTGTTGAGGACTTCTCGTATCATACAGAATGGCGGGAAGGCGTAGAGATCCTTGTTCGACCAGTCTTGTAGCATGGCGTCCGTCGCCCTTGCTAGAGGGTCTGGTACTGGAAATCAAAAGACTGGTAGACAATGATTCTTGGACATCGCAAACAGATCTATAAGAGGTCTCCCCCTCATCTTCCACAGATCCTTGCACACCTGTGGATGAAGAGTCCACTCTGTGGGGAGCACCTGACTGTGACAGCTCAACCTGTCCGCAAGGACACTGAGCTTGCCCTGTATGAACCGCATCACCAACTTGGTCCGGTTATGATCTGCCCATAAAAGGAGGGTTCTCGCTACTTCACAAAGGGAGAACAAATGAGTCCCCCCTTGCTTCTTTATATACGTCAGGGTTGTAGTATTATCTGAGTATATGGTCACTACTTGACTGCGGACTATTGAAGCAAAATGCTGAAGGCCCAGCCGAATTGCCGTCAGCTCCTTGAGGTTGATGTGCCAGTGAATCTTTTCCCGGGGACCAAGTTCCTGACACTTATTGGGTGCTTAGAAATGCTCCCCAACTCAGATCCAATGCGTCTGCATAGAAGCCTAGGTTGGGGTTCAAAGGAAGAACGGACTTCCCTTCTGAAAACCTGCCTCCTGAATTCCACCATAGGAGATACTCCTTGATTTCTTGAGGCATCAAGAAGACAAACGTGTCTGGATGAGCTTTCCTGTCCCAGCTGGCCTGCAGATAAAACAGAAGAGTTCTCATATGTAGCCTTCCTAAGGAAACAAACTACTCCATGGAGGCTAAGGTACCTAGAAGGCTCATCCATTGGCTCACCAAACAGGTTTGGCAGGTAAGGAACTCGTCAAATTTCTTCAGGCATGACTGAACTCTTTTGGGTGACGGAAAAACCTGAAAACTCTGAGTTTATCATCATCCCCAAATAGAGAATTGTCTGTGATGGAACCAGGTGGGACTTCTGAAGGTTGATTAGCAGACCCAACTCTTCTGATAAACGAAGGGTCTTCCGAAGGTCCTCCATGCACCTCTCCTTTGACGGCAATCAAAGGAGCCAATTATTCAAGTCCAAGAAGAGCGAGATGTTTATCCCCATCAGATGAAGCCTCTTGGATGGCAGAGCAAGGACTCGGGTGAACACTTACGGAGCAGTCGAAAGGCTGAAGCATACACCCCAAAACTGTACACTCTTGTTGAGAAACACATAATATAGATATTTCCTGTACTTCACCCAAAGAAGAATCTAAAAAGGAAAAGCAATGAAAGCCAAAATTTAAGATGACTGCTCACACCTGAACCACTATCGGAACCGGCAGAAAAACAAATGAATCGTGCTGTTGAAGTCACTCCTCTTGTACCCCAAAAGTGGGCGGGGACTAGTCACCTACACCAAAACTAGTGCTATCATGAATTTCAACATTTTTAAGCTGCCGGTGAGTGAAACTATAAGCAATGTAATTACTTGGCAAGTTACATATATAAAGCTACTACCCAACCATTAAAAGACCTGGTGGGCATCCCAGTACAGAGTACCCCCAGACTCCCCTAAGACTCAACACTAGTTTCCAAAGCGAAGAGTAAGGATGGAAGGAATGCATCCTATACTTCCTTCCCCAACACCATGCCAGCCAACGATAAAGGACCCAAGGTACTGCAATTATTAAAAACTGTTTCAACATCATGTAAATAGTGTGACGTAAATACTGGCTTACATTTCCAGTCTGCGGTTTGGAGAATGCAAGAGAGAGAGAGAGATAATACTTGAATGCTAAAGACCTCGCCACAGCCCTACTCTCGTGAGCTCTCACTTTCAAAATGGGAAGAAGCTCTCCTCCTACTTGGGAATGTGCCTTACGAATGAGATCTTCTAGGAAAAAAGAGAGGTCATTCTTTGAGAGAGGTCTCGAGGGGTTCTTCACTAAACACCTCAAGTTATTGGAAGGACTTCTTATACTGTCAGTCTTATGGAGGTAGAGTTTGAGTGCCCTTACTGAACAAAGGAATCTCTCCTCATCATCTGAACCTACTCTGTATTAGGTTCTTAATGCAAAAAGAATAGGGCCAAGGTTTCGCTGGATTCTCGTTCTTTGTGAGAAAACCAAGTGTGTAGGAACATATCGCATCTCCATTAGAGAAACCGATTCTTTTATCAAGAGCCTAAATCTCACTTACTCTCTTGGCTGTAGCTAAGACTACCAGGAAAAGGGTCTCCTTGGTTACATCCTTTACTGAAGCAGAGCCAAGAGGTTTGAAAGGTGGACCAGAAAGCCATTTAAGTACCATGTCCAGGTTCCAAAACACTTGTTCTATATCCTTTCACTTCAAAGTATTGAACGATTTAATAAGACCAGATAAGTCCTGATTTGAAGAAAGATTCAGGTCCCTATGTCTGAATACTGAGCTCAACATGGCTCTGTGACCCTTAACCCTTAAACGGTGAGCCTCTATTTACAAAAGTGTCTGCCGTATGCCAGCCGGGTTTGAGAGTTAGCGCCAAAGTGGAAAGAAAGCTTTTTTCAAAAAATCACAGCACGCTTAGTTTTCAAGATTAAGAGTTCATTTTTTGCTCCTTTTTTTCTCATTGCCCGAAGTTTAGTATGCAACCATCAGAAATGAAAAAAAATATCATCATCATATATAAATATTGAAATATATATGACAGCGTAAAAAATTTTTTTTTATATAATTGTATACAAATCGTGCTGTGAGCAAAACGGTTAAAGCTAATGAGTTATTTTTTTTCCGTTGTATTGTACACTAAATTGTGATGATTTTGGTATATAATAAATTGTAAAACGATCAAAGCAACACAGAGAAAATATTATCACAAAATGATGCACGAATTCGTAACGAGCGGACGTAAAAAGTTTTTTTCAAAAATTCACCATAAATCGAAATATTGTGCTAGAGACTTCCCGTTTGTTGCCAAAATTACGACAAAGTGACTAAAGAAATTCTGAGATTTTCAGCAGAGTTAGTGCGAGCGGATGTAAGGAAAAAGTTTTTTCAAAAATTCACCATAAATCGAAATATTGTGCTAGAGACTTCCCGTTTGTTGCAAAATGAAGGTAAATGATAGAATATTACTAGAATGTAAGAGTTTTAGCTTACAATTGCATTTTTTTACCATTTCAGTCGAGTCAAAGTTGACCGAAGGTTGATGTGATTTATATGAAAATATTTCAAAACTGATATGAGCTACAACAATGAGTTATTTTTTGTTGTATTCTACATGAAAGTGAGCACATTTTCATATATAAAACTTTATGAAACGGCAAATAGAAAACGGTGCAAAAATTACGACAATGTGACTAAAGAAATTCTGAGATTTTCAGCAGAGTTAGCGAGCGCACAGGTAAGGAAAATTTTTTTTTCAAAAATTCACCATAAATTGAAATATTGTGCTAGAGACTTCTCATTTGTTGCAAAATGAAGGTAAATGATAGAATATTACTAGAATGTAAGAGTTTTAGCTTACAATTGCATTTTTCGACCATTTTGGTCGAGTCAAATTTGACCAAAGGTTGAAATTTTGGCACATCGTGATTTATGTGAAAATATTTCAAAACTGATAAAAGCTACAACCATGAGTTATTTTTTGTTGTATTCTACATGAAATTGCACACATTTTCATATATAAAACTTTATGAAATGGCTAATAGAAAACGGTGCAAAAATTACAACAAAGTGAATAAAGAAATTCTGAGATTTTCAGCAGAGTTAGAGCGGATGTAAGTAAAAAGTTTTTTTCAAAAATTCACCATAAATTGAAATATTGTGCTAGAGACTTCTCGTTTCTTGCAAAATGAAGGTAATTGATTGAATATTACTAGAATGTGAGAGTTTTAGCTTACAATTGCATTTTTCGACCATTTCGGTCGAGTCAAAGTTGACCGAAGGTTGAAATTTTGGCACATCATGATTTATATGAAAATGTGTCAAAATTGATAAAAGCTACAACCATGAGTTATTTTTTGTTGTATTCTACATGAAATTGCTCACATTTTCATATATAAAACTTTATGTAAAGGCTAATAGAAAACGGTGCAAAAATTACAACAAAGTGACTAAAGAATTTCTGAGATTTTCAGCAGAGTTAGCTGATGCTTTCTTTTGGGATAAGAAAGAAATTCACGCACGCGCAGCTGGGTCACGCTTGTAAACAAAACAACAGCGTGATCTGTGAACTCCCAGCATCCCTCAAGGCACGTGATTTAAAATTTTTTGCAAACGAGGCCTATAAGTATTTTTCCGCGAATATCTAAAAAAACTTTTCGTAGTCGATGTATTTTACGTCCACTTAGCACCCGACAGACAACTTCTGTCGACGTAAAATACATCCAGTCGGCGTTAAAGGGTTAATAGTAGAAGAGGATAAGCCCCTAGAAGTTCTCAGAAACAACAAAAAAATCTGCAATCTGTCACAGGTGTTTTACAAGAAGAGATGTGATTTCTTTTACACCAAGTGTAGAAAATAGCCCACTTGTTTTGGTAGACACTGGGCGATGACTGTCACCAATATTCTGAGACAGCTTCTGAATCTGCTCTCAAAAAGCCTTTAGCTCTGAGCAGCTTCTTAACAGTCTGAATCCTGTCAGAGCCAGCGTATATAACCCGACAGAATCACCTGTGGTGAGGTTTTCTGAGAAGCTTGTGTTTTTGAGGCAGCAGTCTTGGGAAGTCAGATAGACTTATCAGGGCCGGGAACCAATCCCCAGTGGCCAAAAAGGGGCTATTAGGATCCTTGTCAGACCAATCTAGAAGCATGGCATCCATTGCCCATGCTGAAGGATCCGGTACTGGTGAACAATAAAGCCAAGACAGTGATTTTTGGAGGCCACGAATAGGTCTATTGTCAGCCTTCCCCACGGTTTCCAAAGGTCTAGGCAGACCAATGGATCCAAAGTCCATTCTCTGGGTATCATTTGGTTGCCGCGACTTAGTTGGTCCACTAGAACATTCCCTTTACCTTGTACAAATCTTGTTACTATTCTTGTTTGGTTCTGATGAGCCCAGAGAAGAAGGTCCCTTGCCACCTCACAAAGGGAGAAGGAATGAGTTCCCTTTGCTTTCTGATATAGGATGGAGGTCGTATTGTCCAAGTGTACTGCAACGATCTTGTCTCGGACCTATGATGCAAAAGCTTGCAATCCCAGACTGACTACTTTCAGTTCTCTCACATTTATGTGCCAGGTCTTCTGTTCTTGTGACCACATCCCAGAGACTTCCTTGTCCCCCAGGAAAGCTCCCCAACCTAAATCGGACGCATCTGCATATAAGCTCAGGTTGGGGTTCTGAGGAAAGAGGGACTTCCCTTCTAGTAACCTGTCTTCGGACCTCCACCAAAGCAGTTGCTTCTTGATGTCTTAGGTTACCTGAAAAATGAACGAGTTCGGATGTTTCTTTTTGTCCCAGTTGTCTCTGAGATAAAAGTGAAGTACTCTCATGTGAGATCTCCCCAGGAGACAAACTGCTCGATGGAAGCCAACGTCCCAAGGAGACTCATCCACTTGTTGGCTGAACACATCTGAAGGGTGAGAAATCCGTCTATTGTCCTTAGGCAGGATTCTACCCTCTTGGGATTTCCCTGACCTCAGCAAAAGCTTATTCCCTGGGGTGGCCTCGCAACCCATGCCCGAGTTGGTCCTTGTAACCTGCAAACCTCACACCTCCATCCACCTCTTCTACTTCATCGCAATCCCCAGAAGACAAGACTCTGGTGGACTAACTCTTCGAGAGTCCTATCTAAGCTGGTCACCAATATGGACGCCACGCCACAAAAGCTAGCAGAACTAGTTGGCACCACTGCTGGCCCAGTTGTCACAGCAGCTGAGGCAGATTCATTGCCTGTTCTGTCAGTGGAAGCAAAATCCATAGACCTGGCCCAAGGATCATCTCAGTCTAAGGCTTGAAGAAATCCAAAGAAGAAGAGAAGTGGAGGGCATAAAAGGTCCAGGTAGTTAACAGAGCCACTGAGCTCTCAAGGCACTCATGCCTCATATATAACAGTGCCTCCTCTTATTAGAGCACTCCTGGCACCTTGCCCAGAGAAGGATGCCTAGACTGTCTCCTTAGCCTGTAGCCTAACCAGATGGTCTCCTTAGCCTGTAGCCTAACCAAGGCATAGCCATTTGTACTGATTAAATTTATTTGTAATTAGCTGAGACTGTTCCCCAGCCACACAGCTGAGGACGTATCTAGCTCAATTTACAGATTGTTGCATTCAGTTAAATAAAATTTTGATTCATGCTTGTTAAAATATTCATGTCACTGTACACCACGTCCTAGACGTAAGCTCCAGTAAACTTAACATTTTCCTTGTAACTGAAAATGCCACCTGCAATTTGGCTAGTATCATTTTAATGTTGCTGCGTTGGCTTATTTCTTTGTGAAATTCAGTAGTTAATTTGTGACTAGGAGTCAACAGTATTGCTAAGCCATTTTAAGAAATTTATTCCACAAAGAGTACATTTAAATAAACACAGACACCTTGAGTTTAGTGTTAGGAATGCTACATTTAAGCATGCCCTTGAGCCAAACTCTCCTCCAGAAATGAGTGTACAGTGGCCATGGCAGTTACATTACTGTAAATTATTTCTAGTTACGAAGGCCAGGGTTTAGGAGGGGAAGTCATAAATTAAGATACAGTATCAGCAGCCCTCTTGTACAGGCCTTCCAATCCGAAAGGGCATGGAATGTTCGTTTAAAGGGGGAGCTGTAACATTTATTATTAGGGCCGATCAATCTTAATTCAGCCTAAATACACCAATATGAAAGTGAATACAGCCCCTGTTAATAGCGGTAGTCCTGCCGTTTCAGCCAGACAGGAAATTCCATCCCTCATTGCTCCCACTGTGTTCCCCCTCTTAGACAATCCCATAAAATTCTTGCCTTTTGTGATTTCCCTGTGTTTATCGACCTATTTCCTCCCCCCAGTTCATCCCTTTCAGATACGTACTGGCACAAACTGGAAGAAACTAGCCCAAAACCACAGTGGCTGGATGAGGTCAAGGAAAACCGATAAAAGGAGAGATGGGCAGAGGCTCCCAGAGTGAGTGAGCGAATGGACGCATTTTCGTCCAGAGCTGAGAGGCGTCCTTCCCACCTTCGCAAACAGGACCCCTTAGTACCCAGGCACATTACTCCACACCTACAGCAGTAGAATAATTCCCTAAGACTGGAAGTCATCCGTGCTTCGTGCTACAGGGCCTCAATTAATTCAACAGGTACGTGTTGGTGTAAGAGGGGTTCTGGCCAGCTTATTTTTTTTGTAATTCTCTTGATTATTTCAATGAAGTCCCTTGTCTTATATTTTCCATCTGTCAATTTCAGTGATCTATGCGTTGTGTGTTAAAGTCCTCAATAGTGACTCATGAATAAAAATTCCTCCTTAAGCCTTCAGCCTTACAGAAAATAATTCGTTAGGTTGTGCATAATTGACATTCAAGTGACCATACAGTATATTATTCTCTTGATTGCAGAGAGGAGTTCAGAGTCTTGCATCAGTGCATATTCTGCTTTTTTCAATTCAAGAGACCAGTCCTACATGGAAAAGTCCTACAGTTATTTGCAGTCTTAATTACCTACGGATAGAATGTGCCATTAATCTGTCCACTCCATTTATTTAATCATAACTGTTTATTATACTGTTCTGTAACGGTGGCATTCTAGTTTCACATTCATCACACAGGTGTCCCTATTTCAAGCCACCATGTCTGTCTGTCTATCAATCTATCTATCTATCTATCTATATCTATCTATCTATCTATCTATATATATATATATATATATATATATATATATATATATATATATATATATATATATATATACATACACAGGCAGTCCCCAGTTATTGGCGGGGTTCCGTTCGGCGGCGTGACGACAACCGAAAATGCGCTAACGAAAATCAGCAATAATAGCACTGATACCTGGTTAGCAGCGCCGATAACTGGTGATCAGCGCCGCCGATAAGAGGCGATCAGCGCCGAAAACCAGTTATCAACAATGAAAATCTGGTTATTGTCGTCGCTAGACAAGCGTTGTAAAAACGGATCGCCGGTAACCAAGGCTGCCGATAACCTGGGACTGCCTGTGTGTGTACATATGTGTGTGTATGTGTATATATATATATATATATATATATATATATATATATATATATATATAT
>NC_089792.1:35030092-35050092 GCF_040412425.1 Macrobrachium rosenbergii | reverse complement strand
TATTATAAACCCATGAGAAAGGCAAACAAAGGTGACATAACTTCCCCCTACAGCATCCCACTACTTACTGCAAATTCTACTAGGTTCCAACAATATATAAATTTTCATCTGCTTTCTTCATGGATAGTTTCAATCATTTTCTCTGTGATGGCATGTGGATGCTATCAAATTCCTTTTATAATCAATAAAAGTAATCAAAGGCATATTTCTAGGTTTATTTTAATTACTGATCCCACATACAGGTCATTCAAGTCATCTTTAGCTTCTGGTCAATCCATCAATTTATCAGTCAAACCCTTATTTCTGGGCTCGACCTGTGTCACCCAGTGAAATAGTCCATTAGCACTGATTTCTAGGTATAAATATTGCTAAATATACCAGAGAAAAAGCTAACCATAATGCCGAAGTTCTGACCCTGGATCGAACACCATAGATGGTGTCGGTATACACAAGGGTGAGTGGTTGCAACTACCACAGATCTTCGTCCTGTGATTTCTCAATCTCAAACCCCGAAAAGGGAGGAGCGTTCAAAACCTCATCCCCGTACTAGCCAACCACCACCTGGCCACCATCTTCATTCCAATTTATACCTTCCTAGATACACCGTGTTTTCCTTGGTGTTGTTTTTGATTTTCTGCATTTCATCTTGTCATCCCATCGGAGTTTCCACCATCTAAGTTGAGTACCATTTCCTTTTGGTTTTTATTACAGAGGCATTATTTTGGCTGTTTGTATATTGTTTGCAAGTGATAGTTCACCCAGCGCGTGAAGGCCTGTATCTGCCTCTTCCATGTAGCCTCAGTCTTACGCATTTTATTAGCAGAATGTTTCTGCTAGTTTTTATCCATGCTCCATTCCGTTTGGGCCTTATTTGGAAGAATTTACCATTTAGCTGTTAGGAGGTTAGGAGCCGTGTCATGACTGATCTAGGCTGGGGATGGAGGTACGCACCCTTTTTCTGATCATAGTTTTCTCCCTTTCTCTGGTTTCCTTCACTCACCAGCGGGTGGTGCCTTCTCGATGGTGGTGGTATTATTTTTCATGATCATAACTGATGTGTACAAGGATGGATGACATGTCTATTCTTGGATGCGTTTTGTATGCGATTTGGGCGTCAAGGGTGGCCATTTTGGGTATCCCCGCTTCCATTATAACGGATGTTGTTTGGACCTCTCTGACTGGAGTCATTACGTGTTATAAGTGTATATATTTTAAACTTCTCACATATCGAATGGTTAGCTTTTTTATGTTAGTATTCTTGACGTCAGGTAGTTTTATTCGATTACGTATATTCTAGCCTAGCCTACTCGACCAAACTGTAATTCGGTTTTGAAGGGTTAGGCTAGACAGGATGGGCGCCTTTACACGATGCTCAGACTACCTAGTTCACCTGACCAGGCCGTTTTGAGGTTTTGGAGGGAGATGTTAGGTTTGTGTGGGAGTTCCTCGTTCTCTCTTGGCCCACCTGACCAGGCCGTTGGGTCTTGGAAGGTGAGTTAGACAGTGAAATTGCTCTTCCCCCTTAGCCCACTGACCAGGCCGTTGGGTTTTTGGAGGGGGTGAGGTTAGGCTAGTGAGAGAGTTGCTCTTCACCCTTAGCCCACCTGACCAGGCGTTAGGTTTTTGGAGGGTGAGTCAGAATGGTGAAGGTCTCCTCTGTTTGCCAGTCTACCACCTGACCCAGGCTGTCGGTTTTGGAGGGTGTGGCTGGGTATCACGAGTTCTTCCCCCCCTCCCCTCACCTGTAGCGCTCATTCTGGCCTTCCTAATGAAGCCAAAGTTTTGGTTTTGAAGGTAGGCTGGGATCGAAGGTTACTGGAGTTATTTAGATGTATATAGCCTAGTCATCTTCCACCTGATCAGTTGGATTTTGGCGGTGACCTGGGCGTCTGCCTGGCAGAGAAACCCGTTAAACTGCGTTCGGCACCCCGTGGGGAGGTTTCATTCGACTTCCAGAGGGTGCTATCCACCCGACTGGTCGCCGTTCGCCGGGCTTCCGCCACTCTGCTACCTTTCCCTCATCAGGCGGTGTTTCTTTTGCTCGCTTTCCACAGTTATAGCTGGAGCGTCGAACACTGTCCCAGGGATGCAATCATGAGGATGCGCTATGTTTAGTCTCTCCGCCAGGTTAGTAGGATCTCGTTGTTATCGTCCATGTTGTTACCACTCCAGTGGGTACTGGTTTCGGTTTTATTTGGCGTTTTCCACTATGGTTTCAGCCTAAGCGATTGAAGATGGGCCATATGAACACTCCTTTCCGCCACATTCGCCCGTTTCCATAATATGTGACATAACGAGATTTCAGTGGCAAATCACGGATACCATAGCGGCGAGTATCTTAGGAGTACTTGTTTTAACACCAATTAACAGTTAGCCATTCTGTAGCATAACTTCGTTTATTAGTCTGTACCTACGGATTCAATTCCGGCGGGTTTTGCCTGATGACACGCATGTTTCATCACCCATAAATCTGTGTTAAGGTAGCCTATTACCGCCGGACCTAACTCCGGCGGGCCTTGCCTTGACGTTACTCATGTACCGCCATTCCACTTACAGATGGTACGTTGTCAGGAGCCAGGGTGCACGGCGATTCTCCAACAGCCCTGTTGACATGAGGTGTGCAGATCGCCTCAGCTGCTTTCGGTCCACGTTGGGGGACCTGGTCGTTTGGCCCCAGACTGACTGTGAAGTCTGCTACGCTCTGTATGAGTTAGTGGTGGCGGATAGTCATTCAAGTTTAAGAGACCGCTAACCTTTAGTGCAGCTGGCAGAGCTTATATGAACATATACGGGTGGAGAATATTCTCAGTAAGTCCTGCTCTTTCTTACAGTCTGACCAAATCATCCGTGACTCTTCGCTGTGACCCTGAAGATCTGGGTCCGGCCAGTTCAGGAGAAGAGCGTTGCGTCTGGCAATCCTTGCTGTCCTGTCGGAGGATATTTGTAATCTCCTCTACACGGGGCGGATCTCGCTGCAATGCGGCGAATTGGCCGCCCAATCATGAGAAGGATGTCGGCAAAGAGCGCTAACCCTCCCAAGAAGACAACCTGTGCGGAGAGGTGGCGGAAGAGGTAGCGACCATCAACATCCACCTCGAGCCGATGAGCGTGGATTTGGACCATCAGGTAGAAGGTAAGGTGGTAAGTGAGGCAGGGGGAGAGGGTCTTGGTAGTTCCCTTTTTAGTTCTCCTTCTTCTTCTTGTATCTTCCCTTTCAGGTTTACCAAACCAGCTATCCTTGAAGGACAGATCTAGGTCTGTTATCCCCAAGGTGAAATCTAAAAGAAGGATTTACCAAAATCCTCCCTAGACCTAAAGGTCTAATCAAGAACAACTCCCTCAAGGTCGTCACTGGCTCTTAAATCAGTAGCGTCCTCAGAAATAAAACTTCTCCCCGTCCAAAGGTTGAGATCCAGGGTGTCTAAGGCTAAACCTCCACAGCCTAACTTTGACCCTGAGGCCTTCGCCGAACTTCTGATGCAGAAGTTAGACTCAAGGGTTGAAGCTAGGATGCGGGACCTTTCTTCTCAGCTTGCTTCAAGCTTAGAGACCTCTGGTCAGTCAGTGCTCATTGGCACAAAGGATGGAGGCCAGAAGCTTGCTCCCAGTTTATCAATCCGGAGCAGTACAGCACTCCCATGTTGTTCCGGATGCCTCCAGACTGCCCCCCTTTGATAAGGGGAACCCGTGGCGGCTGGCTCTACACGCCCCCCTGCATAATGATACCCTGACCATCGAGGGTTTGGGCACTCGGCATCTGGAAGAACTGGAGTTCTTTCCACCCGACCTAGTACCTCCTACCCAGGCTATGCCAGGCTAACAGGAAGCCTGGATTAGATCTGACAAGGTCGAAGGAAGCGGTTATCTCCCAGGACCAAAGCCCAATCCAGCCACAATCTTGGCGCTCTCACTGACTGAAGTGCGAAAGATACAAAACTTACTCCTTTAAAGGGAGTTTTGTGTTCTCATTAGGTGACTCCATCCCTACCCCTGCCGCGACTAAGATTGCAGAACTGACTATTCAGAGGCGGGGAATAGATGGCAAACCCCGCTGCCTCAACTCTCCGGGAGACAGATCCCACCTCCCTTCTTTTCCCAGCGGATTCGAATAATTCGGGAGCTCGGCTTCGTTCACGGTGGAGTAAACTGACTCGAGTGTGCCTCCCACGTACATTCAGTGAACAGCTTCCCAAGATTCGGAGACCCTTCTGAAGAGCGGAGTTTGAGGCTAAGTGCAGGTTGAGTCGCTCCTGCATTCCATCACCATCATAGAAATTGGCACGCGGCAGTAACTTACCTGACGAACCTCTGTTTGAGTCTGTGAAATCATTATTAGCGTCATTCCAATCGGACCTTTATGACTTTGTGATGTGAGACAAAACTGCCGGGCTTATGTCTTCACAGGCGCCACTATCGAACGCAAATAACAGACTCATGAAGAGTTCTGTCTGGGGACTAACATCTTCCCTGAGGATGGTCAATAATGTTCTGGCGGAGGCAACCAGGGCGTCAGTCTTCGCTCCGCTGGGAGTCTCCCTTTTAAAAGGAAGTCCACGAGACCTCGGACCTCAACCCAGGGGAAAGGAAGAGGTTCAGGAGATCATGCAGGCTCCCTTGAGCTCCAAACTGTGCTTCCAAGCTGTACGGTCTCTCAGATCGGACAGCTACTTCAAAGCTCAGCCTCAGCAGCAGTTTGTACTGATGCAGTTGGCTCAACAAGCCCCTGCTCGCCAGCCTTCGTGGCGTCCCCAGTCTTCAGCGCTTCGTTTTGAAAGCCAGGGCGTTCGAGGCTACAACAGGCATGCGAGGAGAGTAGAGCCAGAGCCGCCTACAGAGGTAGGGCTGCATCCAGACCTCTCTCCTGTGGAAGAGGAGGCCGAGGAGGCAGAGGAAGTAAGGCCCCTTCCAATCAATGAGTCTCCTCAGGTAGGCGGGAGGTTATATCTCTTCCGGGACCATTGGACCTTCAGTCCGTGGGCCCACAGCATATTTTCATAAGGTCTGGGATGGAGCTAGAGCAGAGGGCCTCCTCCGCCAGTCAGGTTCCATCAACCTCCATCCAAGATTTACTGGATTTGTAAAAGACCTTCTTCAAAGAAACCAATAAAGAAAGTGAGACACTTGAAATTTCAAAGACCCGTCTGTTCAGTGTCCCAAAGAAGACTCATTCCAGCAAAGTAATTCTAGACTTGTCGTCTCGAATTTATACATTCAATGCGACAGGATTCGCATGCTTACAATCTACGCGAGTCGGGCCTACTTTCCCGTGGCCGTCACCACCTCTATAGATCTTTCAGGCGCATATTATGCGCCCGATTGCGAAAACTTCTCTCCTTACCTAGGAGTTCAGACTTGGGAAACAAACGCATACTCATTCAGAGTCATGCCGACCGGGCTCAACACCCAGAATTTTTACCAAACTGGCAGAGACAGTAGTCCAACAGCGCTACGGGCCCAGGATTATGTTAGCCGCATACCTGGGCGATTGGATAATTTGAGCATCCAACGTCAAGGAATGTCGAAAAACAACATTCATAGTGATCAACTTCCTGGAATCCTTAGGATTCCAAATAAACAGGAAGAAATCCCGTCTAGTTCCGGAGGCTCAATTTCTGTAGTTAGGAATCCAATGGGACCTAAACACACACAAATGTCACTTCCACGCCAGCCAAAAAGGAGGGAAATAGCCAAGCTACCAGAGCAGTTCTCCAAAACAAAAAGAGCCTCTCGTCGTACCCAGGAAAAGAGTCCGAGGTTCTCTTCAATTCGCATCAGTGACTGATTGCTGCTAAAAACCAAACTGAAGGATATAAACAGGGGTATGTAGAAGATGAGCCAGCAGCAGAAACAGGGACAAGATGTCTCTAATTCACTTGGAGTGTTGAGAAGGCTTACGACCATGGTCAGCATGATCAAGAGTTTGTCAAGGTCAGTGCCCCTCCAGTTTTCCCCCTCCATCATTAGTGATCCATACGGATGCTTCCCTAAGCGGGATGGGAGGATACTCCCAACACAAGAAAGTTCAAGAGGAACATGGAAGCTGTATTCAGCCAGTTCCATAATCAACATCCCTAGAGGCAATGGCAGTGTTCGCAACGCCCCTTTAAAGCTCACGTCCAGCAGACAGATCCATATCAGACTGGTACTGGACAGTGCAGTAGTTGTACATTGCATAAACAGAGGGGGCTCCAAGTCGAGCCATATCAATCAGGTAATGATCGCAACTTTCTCTCTGGCAAGGAAACATCTTTGGCACCTGTCAGCTACCCATCTGGCAGGTGTTCGAAATGTCATTGCAGATTCACTATCCAGGACAACTCCGCTGAAGTCGGAATGGTCCTTGGACAAGGCATCATTCGAGTGGATCTGTCTTCAGGTACCAGGTCTCCAGGTGGACCTGTTTGCCACGAGAGCAGCCACAGCTTCCGTGTTACGTTGCTCCCAATCTAGACCCTCCTAGCTCATCCCGGATGCGTGTCATCGACTGGAACAGGTGGCAAAGAGATCTATCTGTTTCCACCAATAAACCTATTAATGAAAGTTTTACACAAACTCAGATCATTCAAAGGTCAAGTAGCACTTGTGGCACCCAACTGGCCGAAGAGCAGTGGTTTCCTCTTCTTCTGAAGTTGAAACTCGGCTGCGACAAATCCCCAGTCAAGATTGACGCAAGTAGTACAAACTTCGGACTGTGTCCAGCTTCCTCAAAATTCTGAATGCCCACAGCTTTAAGGACTTCTTGGTTTGCAGCTCAGAAGAGCATGTATTGATCCTATTATTACACTGTTCATAGAATCAGACAGAGGAATCTACTCTCAGACAATATGACTCAGCAGTTAAAAAGTTAGCATTATTTCTGGGGAATCTGAAGTCAGGGAAATGACCACGAACCTGGCAATCTCTTTCTTCAGATCATTATTTGAGAAAAGGACGGCCTGGTACTATTACTGGCAAAATCTGCCGCTTCTGAAAATATTTTTACATGGCTTTAATATTAACACTTACAGACTTATATTTTTAAATCAATTCTAAAGCATCGCTAAATCTTAGACCAGCAACCCGTCCTCACACGGTTTCCTACGTTCTTAAATGACGTACTTAAATTGGCATCAGACACTTGATAATGAATTATGTACATACTACAGTCTGTTAAGGAAAGCGTTATTTCTAGTAAGTCTAGCCTCAGGGGCTAAATTTCCTGAGTATCTGCTCTCTCTCTACAGAACGAGCGATGTTGATTTCCTCCGTCAGGAGAAGTTCTGTTGTCTCCGGATCTCAGTTTCTAGCAAAGAATGAGGATCCACAAAATAGATGTGGTCTCCTTGGAAGATTATTCCCCTACAGGATCTGTCCTTTATGTCGGTTACAACACTTTAAAGCTTATTTAAATAGAACTTCTAATAGGAATTCAGGCCCTCTTTTTGTTAGGGAAAATGGAGAAACCATTTCCTTAAAGGCCATCAGGCAGCAAATACTGTATTTCATAAAGCAGGCAAACCCGGATTCAGTACCTAAGGTACATGATATTTGGGCAGTGGCCACCTCAGCTAATTATTTTCATAATATGATTTTGATGACCTTAAAAGTATCACGGGCTGGAAATCACCAACAGTGTTCAAGCACCACCATCTTAAGAAGTCTCTAGAAGCTCTTAAATACCCCACAGTAGCTATAGAAATATTGTCCCCACAGCCTAGACTAGTTTATGTAACCTTAGTTTATCTGTGTTGTTTATATTTCTCTCGCCTACCTGCCTGGTTACTGGCCCTGCCTTCTAACCTTTAGGTCGAGGCCTTCACAGCCTGACTCTGGCGCGTTTCATATGGTTCCTGTTTGAATCTTTTGTTAGCTTTAAGTGCTTGGTGTTAGTTATTTTATAGTTTAGACTGTGTGCCTTATAATGTTAATTATGTCTTTAATATGAATATTTTGGGTATTAAAACACAGTAATTTTCCTCATAGTTTTATTTAGCTCCTTTAAGAGTAATTCTTAGAGAACTTCACCAAGCACTTTGTATATGGTTGATTTCTCTGTCACTATTTCACTGGAATTTGACACAGGTCGAACCAGAAAGGGATTTTGACAAAGGAAAAATCTATTTCTGAAGGCCTGTGTCTGTGTTCCCCCCATACTCCCTTTTTTCCCTCCCGAGTGGCATGCCAAGCTTGGGGGGTGCTAACTTGGGATGAAGATGGCGGCCAGGGTGGTGGTTGGCTAGGTACGGGGGATGAGGTTTTGGAGCGGCTCCTCCCTTTTCGGGGTTTTGAGTTGGGAGAGAAATCTATGGGATGATCTGGTATTGTGACCACTCACCTTGTGTATACTGACACCTCTGTGGTGTTCGATCCAGTCGTAACCTGGCATTATAGTTAGCTTTTTTCTCTCGTATCTTGCAATATTTATACCTAGAATCCCGGTGCTAATGGACTATTTCACTGGGTGACACAGGTCTTCCCCCAGAAATAGATTTTTCCTTTGTCAAAATCCCTTATTTTTACCTCACAAAAATATTCTGCTAAGCCTTCTCTTTCCTTTGTGAAACCATTACTGATCCATCCCTTTGTCTGACACTTATGTTCCTCGTTTTCTTTTCCTCATAGGTGCTCAATAAACATCATAAAATTCCTTAAATACTTCCAACTTACCTTATTAACTATGATTTCATTCCTGCAACCAATCTTTGGTAGAGATGTAGTTTTTGCTTTGGCTGTAACAAGAGAAAAAAATATGCTCAAATAAATAAAAACTGCATTAGATCATTTATCAAGTGAACAGAAAATGACAAATACATTCTCAAATAACTTTCCAATTAGAAAAAATTTCCTTTAGCAACACTGGTATGCAATACATCAGACAAAATACATCAAAATCTGTAAACAAAAATTCAAAAAATCTCTCCAGTTATCATCAATACTGGAAGTGCAAATGCTAAGTCTAAAAGTTCAGCCACTACTACAATATTTATGATAATGTCATTAAGTAGTGGAAAAACAAATAATGACTCATGTACTAACAAAATAACAGAACAGTACCATATGAAACGGAAAAAATATTCTACAACTACTGAAGTAATATCTGTAACCCAACAAATATTCTTGGAAATATTTACTAAAATGTCAAATCTCACCTAGTTTTAGCAGATTTGGTGTTTAATCTTTGAAATACAGTATTAATAATACATAAACTCCAGTACTGGAACTTGTTAACCTTAAACATAGCCACATCTGGTCCACATCACATACAAATCTCATACATTATGATCAAGATTACATATAAAATTTGAGTATTTGTCAAATACCATCTGTTACTACAAACCTATTACGTAATCATAAAATACATAAACCGTGCAGAACACATCCAAGTGCACAAAGCAAAGTATTTCAAACAAAAATTATTCAAACACGTTTTAGCTAGCAACTGACACACTGCCCTTTTTGTTACTGCAAGTAGTCTACTGCTCTTCTGATTTGTTTTCTGCAGCTTTCCCTCCGTCACCAAACTACTGTCTCATAATTCTCCATGCTTTTTATCTTCTGATAATTTTAATGTAATTACACTTGGGTTTTGCTTAGTGCATTTTTTTTCTCAGGGGAGTTAACATAACTTTTACCTTTGCCTAGTCTTATCAGGTTCACTGTTTGCAAAGTATTGCAAAGTACTGTAAAGTTAACGTGATCCATTCTTTTCACCTCTTTCACAGCAATGGTTACCTTTGGCTGCTGGAGTCCCTGTATTTGAGTCCATCACAAAAGTAAAAAGGGGAAATGTCTCTCTTGAACAGAATTTGGGTTGGGCCAAATTTCACTGTCATCTCTACAAGCTTTTGAGATGCTTTTTGTGAAGAGAGCACAAGCAAATACAAGTTGTGAGTGTCTTTGCAGAAGGCTTTCTCCTTCATGCAGTCTCCTACTGCTACTAGATCTTCCCATCCTTGAAGACCATGCTCCATGTCTACTATAATCTCCAGACAAGTTTTCTTTTCCATTGATATCTCCTTATCCGAGGGCCTCCTGATTTCCACTTTTAAGGATCTACACAGATTTGTTGTTTGCTATTCCTGTTACTTATGCCTTCATGTCTCTCATCCAACTGCCCTACTTCCTGTTCAAGTCAGCTTCCTTCTTCTACCTCTGCTTTTGGACTCGTAAGTGAAGAATGATCAGCACGATAATGGTCTCAAGTCACTAGTCTTCCGGGACAATTCCTTACCATACCTAGGTCAAGAGGTTCATGAGCTGGCTGATGCTTCAGGCATTACTGTGTCCTTGGTTTGACTCATTCAGTTTCCACACTCACTACCACCTGCCTTAGCAATGTTGTCAATCCCATGGCTTCAGCCTCTTCAGCAAACTCAATATCATCAGTTGTCCCTGGGTGTTTTACAGTTCTGTGAATAACAGGTTGTTTGTGTACTCATCTGCCCCAATAATATTTGTTGGTCTTCAACTGTTTCCATATACACATCTTTTCTACCTTGTGCGTCCAATCCTGTAACCTCGAGTAACACTAAATTCTCTGGCCATTTCTCTTCATCTTCTCAAGTTTATTTTTGTATTCTGCCTTATATGCAAGATCACGTTACCTTGAGTAGTAGAGCATTCCAAGCCTCAACCATTCATCCAATTCCACTGTATCTGGCTTTGGTTCTCCTACAAAGGCAACAGGCTACTCACAGTAACAAGACCAGCAACATGATAGATGACAGGTGCAGACACAACAGCAACCCCAAATATTGCACTGAAAATGAAAAATGACAAGACACATGACAAAACTGCAGGGGAGCTGGAAGCCCTGGAGAAGAGGCCAAACAAACAATAAGGATAAAGGCGCAAAGTTAAAAGTTACGTATAGCTTAGTTTAACCAGACCACTGAGCTGATTAACAGCTCTCCTTGGGCTGGCCTGAAGGATTAGATTTATTTTACGTGGCTAAGAACCAGTTGGTTACCTAGCAACGGGACCTACAGCTTATTGTGGAATCCAAACCACATTATGACGAGAAATGAATTTCTATCACCAGAAATAAATTCCTCTAATTCTTCATTGGCCAGTCAGAGAATCAAACTCTGGGCCAGCAGAGTGCTAGCTGAGAACGGTACCCATCCGTCCGATGAGGAACTGATAAAGGCACAGTGTCCTGTTGAAATGGAAGCACTGGCTAAGCCTGCACAGTGGTTTTTTTCTATATAAATATTCTGCTTTGTGCACTTGAATGCTGTTCCACACAATACATGGCAATTTTATGCTTAATAAGTTGTATTTACATGTAAAAACTAATTTATATGAAATTTTTCAGCAAAACCAATGTCTATTGACAATATGAGGGCTAAATTTTCATCTGAACTCATTTTGCTTTCTAACTTATTCTTTTTCATTTGAACTCATTTTTTGCTTTCTAACTTATTCTTTTATCATAAAAGCTTGAACCTTAAAGTATATAGAGAAAACTTTAAAATCAAATTAAAATTTAAAAAAGACACATTAATAAATATCATGACAGTCCAAAATTAGCTAAACTCTCCTGACTGCAGCGGATATAAAACTAAAATTATCCAAGGACAAATATCAATTTTGTAGAAAAGTACAAACAAAAAGGCCACTCTACACAGTAACTCTTACTGACTAATACTGTATCTGGAAATTCTCCACAATACTGAGTAGGGTCTGCTTCAAATCTTCTTATAAACAATAAGCTATATATTTCATTTCTTTGTGCCTTTGTCATACATTAGTGTAATATGTGAACTATTCTTATTTGAGACCCATTTTTTATGTACAGCATTCAAAATTCTATTTAATCAATCCCTTTCAGATCACTGGATCTTTTTTTTGCAAAGTTCAAGACAAAAAGTCTCCAGTAAAAGAAGAGTTACAGATGTGAGTATGTTTGTTTGCAAACAATGACATTTCTTTCACAACGAACCTATTACTTACACAGCCCGAATTTCAACTTGGGCGGGGATAAATCCAGTTGTCAAAGTCCCAGGCTGAAATAAGAAAAGGTGCTCGAATTCATCAGATTTGGAGCTCTGTTTTGCAAGACAGAAATGTGGCAACAGTAGAGTAAGATTTAAGATTTACATGTCTGCATTCAGAATATTCACCACCTTCTTAAAAGGATATGCATGGGACTGAATCTGACATGTGTATGGATCACGGTGCCTTTCATATTGCTATGAGAAAAATGGCTCATTATGTGATGTTGATAACTCAGAATTTTTCATTGTCTAGGATGTCACATTGGGAGAACAAGATGTGGAACACAGAGATAGGATGACAAGAGCCAACTGCCTAGATTCCTCAAAAACAAGGACATCATTTGGCACCTCCATGAACTCACCATTATAACTACATTAATGTCAAGATTGCATCTAAAAATAGAAGATACGACTAAAGCCTGAATTTCATGCATGCTAATCTTCAAAAGAGCCAATTAACCTTCAGCCATTTCATCAGAAGCCCTTACACAGTAATTCTTTCAAACAGACTTAAAGGCACTTGAAATGTATTTCAATGAAAACAGAGAAGCAATCTGTAATGAGTCGCTCAGTGCAGCATTAGAACTATGTGAGAATTATGATGTTATCGTAGAGCTGAGGACCAGAATTGAGAAAAGGATGCCAGGAGAAACAGCTACTGATGTAGGCCTCAGTGCAAATCAACAGATCATGCGTCTAATGAAAGGTACAATAGATAGACTGCATACTGAAATGAAAAAACGTAGCACAAGACTTGAAGATCTAGACAACAAGTTTGGGTTTCTGCTAGATGAAGAACAAATTCTTAAAAAAGGTGAAGTTCAGGATCACTGGATGACGAGAGAATGAAGGAAAACCGTTTACATGTTGGCGAATTCTACAATAGTGATTTGGATGGCAAAGAACTTTATGAGGAAATCTTAGACTGCAGAATGCTCTGGGCAAGTAGAACGGATGTTCAGATTTCCACTCCAGAGAAGCTCATCCAATTCATTATACAATATGGTGATGAAAATGTTTGCGCCAACTCAAAAGTAGCAATCCAACTTATGATCACAGTAGCAATTTCAACTGCAAGCTGTGAACGTTCGTAGAGTAAACTGAAATAGATTGTGGTTTATCTCAGCCTCAATGGGACAGGATAGATTTAACGCCCTAGCATTTCTTAATACTGAGCGTGAGGAGGTAGAACTCATAACTCTGATGATGTTATTGATAATTTTGCTTCAGCAGTCTCGCAGAGTCCAGATATAATTGCCATCAACTTTTATTTTTTCTAATCTCTTTGCAATCAATGTTGCATTTTAAATGTTAAATCTAAGCAGTTTCAGAAGCTAACAAATTAGTTTTCCTTTTTTATTCAGTTTTAATGAAAGTAAGGGCTATTAGAGAATGACCAGTCAAATCATTACTCTAACAAGTTTGCAATACTGTAAAGCTTGAGTGCATTTAAAAATTCTCTCTAAAACTGTTTTTATCAATGCTAATTTACACAATTTTTTTCCTTCAGAACTTCAGGAGCATGTATTGCTTTTTTATTTTTTTTTACAAATAATATATCCTTATTTCATTTATTTATTTTTGTGCAGAATAGTGTTGGCAAAATATCTGTATCTCCCTCAACAGTGTTGGTATCACTAAACTTCATGACTTTAACCAACGAGTTTGCATCACTGTGAAGCTTGAGTGCATTTAAAAACTTGATCTAAAACTGTTTTTATCAATGCTAATTTCCAGTTTTTCAGTTCATAACTTCAGGATTATGTATTGCTTTTTGAGTGTTTTTTTTTTTTCAAATACATCCTTATTTCTTTTTTTTTGTGCAGAATAGTATTGGTAAAACATTTGTATCTCCCTCAATAATGTTGGTAACACTAAACTCCATGATTATACCTTCTGGTAATGAATAATGATAGCTTGTTCTTCATATTGTCAACTGAATCACTGAGGTACAGATCCAGAATCCTTAAGATTTGTTCCATGACAAAGGCATCATTTTCTGTGCTTGCCCTGGGCGTCAGTAACCCTAGTTATACCTCTGGTCCCCAGTTAATGGTGGAGGTTCCATCCCCGGCCGAGGGCCGCTAACCGAAATTCAGCGATAATAGTGCCGAAAACCCGCTTAATGGCGCGTTAACTGGATATTGGTGCCGTTAACCGGAGATCGGTGCTGAAATCCCCACTTAACGGCACTGTTAACCGGAGATTGGTGCCGAAAATCTGGTTAATGACGTCACTAGCCAAGTGCCGTAACGCCATTAACCGATGCCACCAGTAAGCGAGGACTGCCTGTACCATGGAAGTTATAGACTCCCTCCATCCTGTTTAGTGGTAAAAGAGGGTTTGTCTGCTATAGCTGGAATGCTAGTCAAGATCTGGAACCTGCCTGTCTCTGATGATCTGGAGTCCTCTCAGAAGGAAAGATTTCATCAGATACTTTGTCAGCACCTTCCAGTTTTAAGTAATGGAGATGACAAAGCAGGTGAATGTGCAAGTGCTCCGATACTAAGCCAGTTGACAAAGAGACACCCATATATCAGAAAGTCTGGAGATATTCACAGCCAGTCACTGATGCTACTGAACCACAGTGTGAAGAGTTGTATAATCTGGGCATTATAGAACCCAGTCTTTCACCCTGGTCCTCACCTGTTGTTCCAGTTCTGAAGAAGGCCAACAACACCTGCTATGTGTTGATTGCTGGAAACTCAAGGAGGTAACCATATCTGACAAGTTAACCCTTAAATGCAGAGCCTCTATTTACAAAAACGCCTCCCGTATGCCAGCGGCGTTCGGGAGTTAGCGCCGAAGCGGAAAAATTTTTTTTTTTTTTTAAATCACAGCACGCTTAGTTTTTAAGATTAAGAGTTCATTTTTGGCTCTTTTTTTTTGTCACTGCCTGAAGTTTAGTATGCAACCATCAGAAATGAAAAAATATCATTATCATATATAAATATTGAAATATATGACAGCGCAAAAAAAAATTTTCATATATAATTTTATACAAATCGCGCTGAGTAAAACGGTTAAAGCTAACGGGTTATTTGTTTTTTCTTTGTATTGTACACTAAATTGCGATGATTTTGGTATAAAACAAATTGTAAAACGATCAAAGCAATACAGAGAAAATATTATCACAAAATGATGCATGAATTCGTAACGCCCGGACGCAAAAATTGTTTTTTTCAAAAATTCACCATAAATCGAAATATTGTGCTAGAGACTTCCCGTTTGTTGAAAAATGAAGCTAATTGATTGAATATTACTAGACTGTAAGTGTTTTAGCTTACAATTGCAGTTTTCGACCATTTCAGTCGAGTTAAAGTTGACCAAAGTAGAATTTTTTCTATTTATCGTGATTTATATGAAAATATTTCAAAACTGATAAAAGCTACAACCATGAGTTATTTTCTGTTGTATTGTACATGAAATTCCGCACATTTTCATATAAAACTTTATGTAACGACTAATATAAAACGGTGCAAACATTACGACAACATGACGAAAAGAATTTCTGAGATGTTTGGCCGAGTTACCGCTGAGACGTAGGAAAATGTTTTTTTCAAAAT
The DNA here is from genome assembly GCF_040412425.1 of Macrobrachium rosenbergii. Taxonomy (NCBI): domain Eukaryota; kingdom Metazoa; phylum Arthropoda; class Malacostraca; order Decapoda; family Palaemonidae; genus Macrobrachium; species Macrobrachium rosenbergii. The sequence continues at coordinate 35,034,548 of NC_089792.1, read as the reverse complement.
TCACCATAAATCAAAATATTGTGCTAGAGACTTCCCATTTGTGCAAATTGAAGGTAAATGATTGAATATTTCTACAATGTAAGAGTTTTAGCTTACAATTGCGTTTTTCGACCATTTCGGTCAAGTTAAAGTTGACCGAAGGTTGAAATTTTGGTAGTTATCGTGATTTATGTGAAAATATTTCAAAACTGATAAAAGCTACAACCATGAGCTATTTTCTGTTGTATTCTACATGAAATTGCACACATTTTCATATATAAAAGTTTATGTAACAACTAATGTAAAACGATGCAAACATTACGACAACGTGACAAGAATTTCTGAGATGTTCGGCTGAGTTACCACGTGCAAACGTAAGGAAAAAGTTTTTTTTTTCAGAAATTCACCATAAATCGAAATATTGTGCTAGAGACTTCCAGTTTGTTGCAAAATGAAGGTACATGATTGAATATTACTAGAATGTAAGAGTTTTAGCTTATAATTGCATTTTTTTACCATTTCGGTTGAGTTAAAGTTGACCAAAGGTTGAAATTTTGGCAGTTATCGTGATTTACATGAAAATATTTCAAAACTGATAAAAGCTACAACCATGAGTTATTTTCTGTTGTATTCTACATGAAATTGCACACATTTTCATATATAAAACTTTATGTAACGACTAATAGAAAACGGTGCAAACATTACGACAACGTGACAATAGAATTTCTGGTGCGGACGTAAGGAAAAAGTTTTTTTCAAAAATTCACCGTAAATCGAAATATTGTGCTAGAGACTTCCAATTTGTTGCAAAATGAAGGTAAATGATTGAATATTACTAGATCGTAAGAGTTTTAGCTTACAATTGCGTTTTTTTACCATTTCGGTCAAGTCAAATTTGACCGAAGGTTGAAATTTTGGCAGTTATCGTGGTTTATATGAAAATATTTCCAAACTGATAAAAGCTACAACCATGGGTTGTATGTTGCTGTATTTTACATGAAATTGCACACATTTTCATATATAAAACTTTATGTAACGGCTAATATAAAACAGTGCAAAACTTACAACAAAATGACGAAAGAATTTCTGAAATTTTCGGCTGAGTTACCGAGCGGGCATAAGGAAAAAGTATTTTTCAAAAATTCACCATAAATCGAAATATTGTGCTAGAGACTTCCAATTTGTTGCAAAATGAAGGTAAATGATTGAATATTACTAGAATGTAAGAGTTTTAGCTTACAATTGCGTTTTTCGACCATTTCGGTCGAGTCAAAGTTGACCGAAGGTTGAAATTTTTTGTAGTCGACGTATGATACGTCCAGTAGGCGTTTAAGGGTTAACAATGCCCAAAATAACATTCTGTGTTTGGCTTGCATGGAGTCAAGTATTTTACCACCCCTGATTTGGTGTGTGACTACTACCAGTTACCCTAAGGTAAGGAAAGCTTAGAGTATACTGCTTTCTCCACTACCAATGGAAACTGGCAGCTCAAGCATCTTTTGTCTGCAATGAAGAATGCACTTGCAGTGCTGCAGTGGGCGATGTACTGTATGCAGCAGGAGTTCCCAAAGGCTAAGGTTATTGTCTACATATACAATACCCTGATCCTAGGTGATTCTAGGTGTGTCTTTTGAAGAACACCCGGAACTGGTAGGTAAGGTACTGGCTACACTCCAAATAAACTTTCAAAGGATGTACATTCCCAACTACAGTACTCAGCAACAGCTAAACCCTTGTACACACTGACTGGAAACCCAAAACAACTGCAGAACAGGAAGATCAAGTGGACTGATGAGATGGACTGTGCCTTTCAGTCTCTGAAGGAACAGGTCAAGAAGGGCATTATGCTCTCTTACCAAGACTACTCCCTGATGCCCAGCCCTTCGAGTTGTGTGTAGATGCTTCAGGTATAGTGGATAGCGCCTGTCTGTGCCAGGAATCTAGCGAACAGCCAGGAGTAAGTGAGGTGACAGTCCATGTCTGCATGACATTTCTTTTTTCTAACACTGACAACACCACTGAGTGTGAGTGGCAGCTCTTAGGTGGGGAGTGAAAACTTTCAGACCGTTCCTGTATGGCCAGTTCTTTAGCACATTCAGATCACTGTTGATATCTGGTTAGTCAGTACATTACAAGATCTGTCTGAGGTTAACTTTCTAGTTATATACATCTGAGTTTAACTTTATACTTATATATAGTCTTGGAGATCAGAATGCCACAGCAGACTGGTTATCACATTTGCCTACTGCTACAAATAGTCCTCACAATCCAGAATCCGTCATCGAGACTGCCTACTGGATTAGTAGCTCACCATGAGCTTAGAGATGCTCTGGATTCCCTAATTTCTTTAAAAGTCGCCATCACTAGATTATGGATAACTGATAGGCAGTGAAAGCTGAGTAGCCTCAGGAATTGTGTGTCTTTGACCCAAGACTATCATTGATTCTTCTTCATCTGAAAATTTTTGTCTTGGGCATTTCATGAAAAAGGAAATGTGAAGCAACTGCTTTTACTGTGAAGAATTACAATGTGTTCTTATGTAATATACAAGGGCTTCATTTGGCTACTATTATTGTGCAGGGTTATTTCTCTTGTACCTCCTCCGGCAAAGAAGGTGGTGAGGATGAGGCAGAAGAGTAGGTACCTCTTGAAAAGGGATTCCTTCTCTCTGGATGGGATTGCTCAACAAGCAAAACCATCTCATGATGACAAGGGGTGCTGCAAAGTACTAGTTTCACATGCAGGGATAATGTACAAACACAGGAAGAGGATGGAATGCATGCATGGTAACCATCCTTGAGGGGGACGCCAGACTGTAACTCACAATTCCAAAAAGTTTAAAGACAGTCCTGAAATCATACCCATCCCTCCTGTAATTTCAGAGGTAAAACAATGGAAAAGTGCCAGTAATCAGTCAGTGAACTCATTAATACTGAACACAGGACTGTCCCAAAAATGGGAATCATGGACAAATCTGTCACCAGGAAGACCCTACTGAAGGGAGTCTTGTAGATGGAGAAGCATGAGGAATTGTGACAAGGACAATTACTACTTCGAAACTTGGTCCCCAACTAAAGCAAGACCAGTCTCCACTCTGCAGTAAGAGGTGCATTCTGGAAAAATTCAGAAGGATCAGCCAGCAATGAGACCCCCATTCATCTGTCTCAGCAGCCCATAGCCCAGGACAGCAGAAGATGATAGGAAGGGCAAAGGGGAAGAACTCGAGACAGACGGAAGGGAGAAAGAGGGAAATCATATTACCTTCTCCCACCTTGCTGTTCTTTGATCAAACCCCAGCTGCAGTGGTGAAGGTCCACAGCAAAACAGCTTAAGTACCAAAGGGTCTGAGTTGAAGCAGAATGCCAATGCCAAGAGAAAAGAAAACTCCAACAAAAACCTCAAAACTGCAGAACAGAATCCTCAGTTATTGCAGAGATCTGACACTCAGGGAAGAAGGGATAGCACATGTATGACCATGGTCCCAGTCCTTGGAAGTTGGGTAAAAAGATTTAAGACTATCCTAATCCTAGAACAACTCCCAAGCACTGACTGGTACTTGGGGAGTCTTTCAGAGGACTGAAAGAGCAATCAAGAACAAGCTCCTACCAAGTGAAGTAAAAGGATGAGAAAGAATGGGTAGATGACAAATACAGGCATATTTTTAGCTATTACAAATACAGTATGTGCATTTCTTTACCCTTGTTCCCAACATCTTATCTCATAGGAACAAAGAGATCTATGTTCAAGGTTAAAGTCCATAATTACACTCTGAATTTTATATCCAAGGCATGGATCAAAGACTGGCATTTCTTGTAAGGGAGAAGGGAATGATCACAGAAAATTCCACACTATAACCCAAACGAAGACGACTTCTAATCCCCCACCATTCAACTGTCCGAAGACTGAGAGGGAAAAAGTGAGCAGTAGGAACAGAAGGTATCCCTAAGCACTTTTCAGGAGAAATTCACATCAACAATCCACCCTTGAAGAAGAGGAGAGTATGATACTCTCACAAAAAAATTTCTCTAACAAACAAACCCATTGCCTTACTAAAAAAAAATGTTATATTTTGTATGAACCACGGTTTAATAGTTAAAATATGACAAGCCTGTAGACTTTATGCAGTATACTTATAATGAGAAAAGACTTGACAAAAGTAAGAAGCATAAAAAAATCTGTTATTCACATATCAATATTGAATAACCACAAACACAATAATATGTGAAATAAGTTACAAGCTCCAAAACAACAGCAGCAGTGAAGACTTCTTGACTCCAGCCAACTTAAAAGAGAATCCATTGAGTGGGATGGACCACCAAACCTCCTCTAACTGCTTATGGTTAACTAGCTGTTGCCAAGCTTCAACAACTGGATGAGCTTTCCACCAGAAATTAACTATTTCAAAAAAACCATTAGTTTATCTTAAAGTAAACATCGCTGTTGCACATCCTGCAATGAGTTTTATAAAGCTGACACT
>NC_089792.1:34637592-34647592 GCF_040412425.1 Macrobrachium rosenbergii | reverse complement strand
TGGATCACATTTTCTAATCACTTTAAAGTGCAAAGACCAGGGGGATAACAATAACAAGTGAATACCTTCTTCATGTCCAGATGTCTGGAAAATAAAGAAGAGGAAAGAGCGGGGTGGGGCTCAACCAGAAGGCAGTGAAGGGCATCCTCTTCAAAATGAGAATGGTTGCAAGAGCCAGAACAATTGAAACAACAAGAGCATTCTAAATTTGGTCAGCAGAGGGAGAGAATTCGATTTCAGTATTTACAAAATTACAGAAATCCTCTACAGAAAAATGTCAGTCATTTAGGCTTTCATATAAAATTAACTCTTGGTTATCCCCCCAGACTTGTTTTTCAGTGAAAGGAAATTAATTCCATAGATCAGTCTTGGCAGGTAGGATCCATAGATATGCATGTGTTCTTAAAAGTAATTTATGTCTTCTTTTAAAGCCCCAAGTCGGGTTTCGTAAGTATTGTTAGGTGAATCACTTAAATGTGGAAGATGTGACAATCGTATTCCTTAACTCAAGTAATTTATCTGAAAAGAACAGTTTTCTGTATGTGCCACTTTCTGTAAACATTATCTGTCCAAATAAGAATTGTGTGCAAAAATAAATTCTCTTGGTAGTTTCTTTTGACTTCAGGACAAGTTCTTGATTTTCATTATTTTTTATTTGTGTGTAAACATATGCAATAGTTACCAAGGTAAATATTTAGAAAATAGTTTTCATAGTTACAGAACACCACAGAACAGTCTTGTTGTAGCGACCCTTCCAGTAAGTAGGCGCTTGTATTACACTTATAATACGTTCTCAAAAATAAAATTTCATTCTAATGCATATTCATTTTTCTTCTTAATCATTATCTGTAATCCTATAAATGACTGCATAATATTGAAATTTTTGTATACCAAATGTTATTCCTGCCAATGTTGTGTGTTTATGTAAATGTTAAAATTGTAAAATTCTACCTTTTTGTTTTGTTTAGATTTAGTTGATTACCTACAACAAAAAATTGTAAGGGGATTATGTTTTCTCATGTGTCTTTGTGTTATTCAGTAGGATATTTTGGAAACATATGAATAGATTTTGATAATACTTAGTGGACACATTTTTAGATAAAGTGTGGTGAACATATTCATTTGAGGACTGTCTCAATTTGGGTAAATTTTGAGGAACTGGTTAAGAATTTATTCGGTTACCATAGAAACCTTCTCAACTCTGAGTAGATTCTCCCAAAAGTTAATCTAGGTGACACAGTGCAGTTTTAATGTTTCAATCCCTTGCACATAATTTAGTGACCATGGTGGAGTATGCTGTCCACTGAATTCTCTTGTTGTATATGTGACCCTGCTTAAACTACATTAAACTGCATAAACGTTAATATTTATGCAGCCCCCTTCCATATTTTATGAATCTATCTGTAGTTTTGTACTCTTGGAGTCATTGTCAGTTTTGTGAATTATTCATGTTAATTACAATTTTCTGTTTGTGATTGAAGGCTAATTATGATGCCATTGTTGGATGTAAAAGCATTTTAACTTATATCAAATATGTTTTTATAAACATTGGCAAATCAGTTCGCTCTGAGTTGCAGCTAGCATGTAGTTAATAATTTAGTTGAATTGTGGGATTGTATTGAATCTAAGTCATTGTATTTTCTAACAGTATCAAAATTCATGAGCTGGCAGACCTGAAAGAAGTTTACTCTGTAATTACATTGGATGACGAACGAGGTCTGGAGTGGCTTGAGTGGTCTGATGATGGTCAGCTTCTGGCAGTAGCAACTCCAGCAGGTAATGCATTTGTAAACAAGTTCTTTCACATCCATCAACTTGCATCCTTCCTCCATGCAATTTAGGCAGAGAAGTTTGCTATTTTGCTCATACTCGTATAATTTACACATAAAATTGAATTTATATGTGGCAGAATGCTCAGAGTTTCTTACCCTCGATATTTGGCTTAATTTATTGCCATACTGAAGGTTCTATGCAGCATCCCTTCTACCTAAGCTGTATTGTTTTTTCTTTTACCTGTCATACATTTCCTTTCATATCTTCCTACTTAGCTGTCCAACTTCCTAAACTTTACCTCCCATTTAAGAATAAATCACTTGGATGACTCCTATAAGGATATAGAAATGTGACTCTGGTATTGTCAAACACTTTTATAATAATAATAATAATAATAATAATAATTATTGTTGGTAGAGATTGATTCCTAGGGAATCTGATCCTCATCAGGAGCAGCCAAACAAGTGCTATAGTCAACATTTTGATTCCAGTGGGGTGTTTTGGCTTTAATAAACTAAAATAGACCTAAAATAGAGGCAAAACACCAAAACAAAATTTTATGCCAGTAAAGTACAAATCAAAGAAAGGTCACACTGGAGAAAAAAATTTTTTCATAAGCTACTTAACCATCAGTAAAAGCACACTACAGGACTCAGAAAAGAAGAAAACATAATGACGTAAAACTAATACAATTCAGTGGTTATAATAGTCATTAATAAAACTAAGAAAAACAAACATAAGATGAGATATAAAAGTTCAGACACCAAATAAAAGACAGGACCAAGAAACAAAAAAAAATAAAATAAACGAACGCGAAACCAAGACAAGAAAAGAAAAGTTACACAATAGGTAAATGAGCCTAATGACTGGAAAGCGAGTTGGAATAATCTACTGATTTTCTATTCATTCTGGCTTTCCAGTCATTAGGCTCATTTATCTATTGTGTAATTTTTCTTTTCTTGTCTTGGTTTTGTGTTTGTTTGTTTATTTTTTTTGTTTTTGTTTCTTAGTCCTGTGTTTTATTTGGTGTCTGTGAACTTTTATTTCTCTTGTCTTAAGTTTATAGTTTTATTAATGACTCTCTTCTTTTCTGAGCACTGTAGTGTGTTTTTTTATTGATGGTTATGTAGTTTATCAAAATATTTATTCTCGAGTGTAACCTTTCTTTGATTTGTACTTTACTGGTATACAATTTTATGTTTTGGTGTTTTGCCTGTATTTTAGGTCGAAAATGGCTTAGTGTGTTAAGGCCAAAATGTCTCAGTGGAATAAAAATGTTGAATATAGTGTTTGTTTGGCTACTACTACTACTAACAACATGGCTGCATCAGCAGAATTCACTTTGTACATTACTTTTTTTCTGTTTTGCTTAATACCTATTATCTTTGGCACACAGGTGGGAGGGTAAGTGGCTGCTATTCATGCATGGTGAGAAGTACTCAAAATTCACAAGGGTACTTTACTTGTGCAAAACTTTATAGGCAGAAATACAGGTATAGGTCTGTGGAGAGAGCATACGTTAACCCTGATGAACAGTGGAAGGGGAATTTGAGTGGGTGGTGTTGGTTGTCTTTAAACAATGTGTGGAGTTCTGTAGAGTTTTGCTTCAATGTGTTTACCCTTCTCAGGGGGTTATGGTCATGGGGGAGGTGAACACTTGGTGTGGATTAAAGGGGACTCAAGGCATTTTTATCTTGGGTCTGTGAGTGGTCACCAGTGATGTAGTATGATGTTAGTATAAAGCTTTCTTGTGACTTGCTCATGGCCAAGAGACTTCATCCACTTTTTATACTCAACTTTTGAGTTGCTGCCACCCAGTCAGGCCAGGGTTTCTGAAGAAATATGGAAGGCAAGGAAGATTGGTTCTTTCTTGGCTGAACTGTGGGTCTTGTCCTTCAGATGGATTGCTATTTTTTGGTAAATGGCGTGCTCTAGAAGAGAGATAAGGTATTAGAGAAGTTTTTAGGTTGTAAAATGCTTCGTGTCTCTCTCTTTATGGGTGTCAACTTTTTCCATAAAGGCCTTTCTAAGAAACTGATAGATAAACTAATTCCACCATGACCAGAGCAGGAATGAGAGATCTTATGAGTTCTGTGCCCACAAGGAGACTTCTATACTAGAAAGCTGTAAGGAGAAGTAATAGGACATACCAACAGCCAAGATCAGGGACCCTCAGGAGATTGTATCCTTCCATACCCATCAGAATTCCCTCTGCAGAACATCAGCATTCTCCCTTTCATGTAAGGAGAACTAGACACTCCAGTAACAGTACTCCACATAAGGGTAGAAGAAGGATAATCCCTCCAGAGAGTGATTATATCCAGAGATCTTGAAGCTTGTGGAACCAATTGGATGTCAGGCCCTGCATCATGCATGAGTTGAGATGCAAGGCATGAGAACTTCTAAAAAGTGTTGGGCTTAGGAGGTTTCTAGATTATCAACTCCCTTGATGTAATATTTTGTGAATCAATAATTTGTCGCGTACATGTACCCTCAACACAGTTACACTTTTCTTAAACTTCTCAGTTGATATCTGATTGACATTTTGTAAACATCCCTGGCTTCCCACACCTGCACACCTCTACGTTCCACACCCACACAAACCTATCCAATTTCCTAAAAACCGTGTGTGTCAGGGGCAGATGTGTTGAGGTCTCTCTAGCGTTTGTTACCAAAAAAGAAAGGTTTTTCCCTCTTGGTAATTATACCTCTCATAGAAGGCAGTGTATTAATAGTGTCTATACATAATACCCGGCGCATAAGCCGGTTAGTGTTGTGTAATTGCAGATATATTAATCTACGTTGTGCCCCAATCAGTGCCTTTGGAATTTTTCAAGTTTCAACTTCTCGAAGCCTATTGGCCCTGGAAAATGGGTAATAGAGTGCTATGTGCTAGTCCTTGGCCCTCCCTTTGCCACAAAAATGTCGTCTGACCAACCTCCAACCGTCGTGCCAGTGACCCTGGGACCTAACAATACCTGTGCCCCACACAGAAGTTCTGTACTCGCGAACAATTGTCTTTACTTTATCCAATACCAATCTAACCGTTCCGATGTCGAGTATACTGTACTCTCTCAGTGCAGCCTTCTCTGACGAGGAAATTAACCCTTAAACGCCGAGCCTCTATTTACAAAAACGTCTCCCGTATGCCAGCGGCGTTCGGTGAGTTAGCGAAAGCGGGAAAAAAGTTTTTTCAAAAATCACAGCACGCTTAGTTTTTAAGATTAAGAGTTCATTTTGGCTCCTTTTTTTGTCATTGCCTGAAGTTTAGTATGCAACCATCAGAAATGAAAAAAATATCATTATCAAATATAAATATTGGAATATATGACAGCGAAAAAAAAAACTCATATAATTGTATACAAATCGCGCTGTAAGCACAACGGTTAAAGATAATGAGTTAATTTTTTTTTAGTTGTATTGTACACTAAATTGCGATGATTTTGGTATATAACAAATTGTAAAACGATCCAAGCAACACAGAGAAAATATTATCACAAAATGATGCATGAATTCGTAACTCGTGGACGTAAAAATATTTTTTTTAAAAATTCACCATAAATCGAAATATTGTGCTAGAGACTTCCCGTTTGTTGAAAAATGAAGCTAATTGATAGAATATTACTAGACTGTAAGTGTTTTAGCTTACAATTGCAGTTTTCGACCATTTCGGTCGAGTTAAAGTTGACCGAAAGTCGAATTTTTCTATTTATTGTGATTTATATGAAAATATTTCAAAACTGATAAAAGCTACAACCATGAGTTATTTTCTGTTGTATTGTACATGAAATTGTGCACATTTTCATATATAAAACTTTATGTAACAAATAATATAAAACGGTGCAAATATTACGACAACGAGACGAAAGAATTTCTGAGATGTTCGGCAGAGTTACTGCGCAGACTTAAGGAAAATGTTTTTTTCAAAAATTCACCATAAATCGAAATATTGTGCTAGAGACTTCCAATTTATTGCAAAATGAAGGTAAACGATTGAATATTACTAGAATGTAAGAGTTTTAGCTTACAATTGCGTTTTTTGACCATTTCGGTTGAGTTAAAGTTGACCGAAGGTTGAAATTTTGGCAGTTATCGTGATTTATGTGAAAATATTTCAAAACTGATAAAAGCTACAACCATGAGCTATCTTCTGTTGTATTGTACATGAAATTGTGCACATTTCCATATATAAAACTTTATGTAACGACTAATATAAAACAGTGCAAACATTACGACAATGTGACGAAAGAATTTCTGGCGCGGACGTAAGGAAAAAGTTTTTTTGAAAAATTCACCATAAATCGAAATATTGTGCTAGAGACTTCCAATTGGTTGCAAAATGAAGGTAAATGATTGAATATTACTAGAATGTAAGATTTTTAGCTTACAATTGCGTTTTTTTACCATTTCGGTCGAGTCAAAGTTGACTGAAGGTTGAAATTTTGGCAGTTATCGTGATTTATATGAAAATATTTCAAAACTGATAAAAGCTACAACCATGAGTTATTTTCTGTTGTATTTTACATGAAATTGCGCACATTTTCATATATAAAACTTTATGCAACGGCTAATATAGAACAGTGCAAAAATTACGACAAAATGACGAAAGAATTTCTGAAATTTTCGGCCGAGTTACGTGCTATGGACGTAAGAAAAAGTTTTTTCAAAAATTCACCATAAATCGAAATATTGTGCTAGAGACTTCCAATTTGTTGCAAAATGAAGGTAAATGATTGAATATTACTAGAATGTAAGAGTTTTAGCTTACAATTGCGTTTTTCGACCATTTCGGTCGAGTCAAAGTTGACCGAAGGTTGAAATTTTTTGTAGTCGACGTACGGTACGTCCACTTGGCACCCAACAGACAATTTTAGTCGACGTATGATACGTCCAGTAGGCGTTTAAGGGTTAACTGCATATACAAAATGCAAAGACCTGATACCAGATACCATTCTCGAGGAGCAACCCACAAGAAGCCTATCCTCTCTCAAGAAAGTATCATATATCACTAAGTGGCTAAGGACCTGCTCAGTGGAAATCCACGCCGATGACCCTTACAATCTGCCTCCAAAGGGGCCTGCTGATCTAAGCCTACCTACAGTGTACCATACGGCAGAAAGTGCCTTTCTAATAGCAAAATCCCTCTCAGAAAAAAATAACAAAACATCAGAAAAAATTGAGGAAGCACAAAACAAATTTTCACAGATCTGGGACGTGATCAAAGGATTACAGGAATCACTTGACAGTCTTAAAACTGTGGAAACAAATAACAATCTTTCACGGATCTGGGACGCAATCAAAGGAGTGCAGGAATCATTAGACAATCACACAGCAAGCCACCAGACTCCTCTGAATGAGGCTTCTATTATTTCCTTGTCTCCCAACAACATGAGAGAAGTGAGGATGCGACACGAAGTCGAGATGGCCATACCCTCCCATGAGGGAACTGCTGTATCCCCCTTGGATAAAGCGCCCACACCACCTGTAGACCTATCAGAGAGGACCGACAAACCCCCAACCTCCCCTCCCTTCCCAGTGCTTCCGGTGGAAGATGGATCTTCAGTGACAATCACCAGTCCTTGTGAGTCTTCTGACCCTATCTCTCCTCCCCACCCCCCGTTGTGGATGAAGATGTGATTGATCATGAGGGGACGGGGGGGCTGGCAGACACAAACAAGAAGAAAAAGAAAAGAACATCTCGAGTGTCTGCTGAACCGAAGCCCAGCATTCGTGAATCACCTCGCCCAAAACCTGAGAAGAGATGTCACGTTGTGATTCACAATTTACGGTCATCGGTGAGGCTAGACGCCATAGTAGAGAGAGTCAAGTTTCTGACGGGCTCTGACCCCCTTATCTCCCACGAACTCCCATGCAAAATTAAACATAAAGTGGCCTACAGGATTACCTGCCAATACAGGATTACCTGCCAATTTCACCACCTCGATGTTCTTAAAGGCGAGAATTTCGGTCCTAACATGAAAGTCTCAAGATGCAACCTAATCTGGGACCAACTTCCCCCAGGGGAACTTACTGACACCCCAAGTAGGGGTTCAGGCACAGACTCGCCTTCTACCACAAGTGCCAGCCATCCTCCCAAGCCTAGTGAATGCCCACCCCCACGGGCCAATCCCCTATCCACCCGAATGATCAACTCATTCATTTCCCATCTTTGTGAGCTGCCATGGATACACTAGATATAATCTCTTGGAATATTTTTGGCCTCAAGCAGAACATTCCTCCCTTAAACATGTTCTGCAAAAACTTCAAAAGCATCATTGCATTGCAAGAAACGCTCCTCTGGCCTCATGACTTTGCCATCTGCGATTCAGTACATGAAAACTTCAGAGCTTTCTCGATCTCATCGATGCAAGTTACAGATCACATCGTAGCCAGTTGCCCGAAAGGGGGCCTTTCTTTCCTGTGGCACAGATCATTAGACAATATGGTGAATGTGTTGACCTGTAGGAGTAATAGATTGCTGGGCCTTCAAGTAACAGTAGGGTACTCTAAGATCCTAATAATTAATGTTTATATGCAAAGAATGATAATTTTGATCAGTACTGCATGATCCTAGGTGAGTTACACAGCATTATGCATGATTCTACTGCTGATCATATTTGTATAATTAGGGACCTTAATTCCTACTCCACAAAACAATTTTATAATGAACTTACTCTCTTCTGTCAAAATCACGCTTTCCGAATTGGCGATGTAACGCTCCTCCCTCCCTCCTCCTATACCTATGTACAGAACAAAACGGACACAGTTACAACCTCGTGGCTGGACCACTGCATCACGTCCCCTCATTGCAGACTGAAGGAAAAGCAACTAAGAGTGGATGCAATGTCTAGAAAATTAGAATCTGGCGATTACCCCCATCTTTGGAAGGACATTCAATCCCTAAATCCCAAAACTAGAAAGCGATCACAGAGTAGGAGAATCCATCGGTGACGAGGCCATTGCAAGAATGTGGGGTGATCACTTCAGCACTATCTTGAATTGCATAAACGATCAAGACTCCCGCAGGGATGTAAATAACCTCCTTACTTATAATATTCAGTTTCATTTCGCCGATCGTATTACGCCAGGTAACGTCAGCGATGCCATAAACAATCTACCAAATAATAAATCGCCCAGCTGTGATGGTCTGTCTGCTGAAGCTTTCAAATTTTGCCATCCAATAATTTACATTCTGCTAGCTGCTCTGTTCAGTGCGTGCATAATTCACCAGTTTCTCCCAGACTCCCTACTCTTAGTTTACTTAATACCATTAATGAAAAACAAGCTAAAGGATGCAGCTGACCTTGGCAATTATCGCCTGATTGCAATTACTACAATGCGTCGAAGATACTTGAGTCTGTTCTTCTAGTGAGACTTCTCCCCTTTCTACACACTATTAACAACCAGTTTGGCTTTAAAGGAAACCACTCTACCGACACCTGCATCTACATCCTGAAAGAATTGCTGAACTATTACCTATCATCAGCCTCTCCTGTTTTCCTGTTTTGTAGATGTGACAAAAGCATTTGACAGAGTAAACTACCTGAAGCTGCACAAACGAGGCACACCTCTATATCTAATTGGCATTTTATGTTGGTTCTCCACACAGCAGTTCTGTGTCAAATGGGGTAACGTACTGTACACCTTCGGCTCCCTGAACGGGCTCTGGCAAGGGGACATTCTCTCTCCATGCCTGTTTAACAGGTACACAGATGCCCTGAATGTCAGACTGAACTTACTCCCAATCAGGTGCAGTATCAACGAAACAACAATAAACAGCCTCTGTTATGCTGATGATGATATCCCCATCAGTGCAAGGTCTCCAGCAACTCATCGACACCTGCTGCCAATATGCAGAGGAATTTGATATCTTATACAACAAAACCAAGATCCAGTGTATGTTGCTACTCCCGAGATCGCTTAAGCATATCGCAGAACCGCTAATTTTCCTCGGAAATCATCGTCTGGAATTCATACGTGAATTTCCGTATTTGGGACACATTATCATGGACGACCTAAAAGATATGGCAGACATAGAACAGAGGCGTCGTAAACTATGTGCAACTGGCAACGTGATTGCAAGGAGGTTTGCCTTCTGTCACCGAGAAATGAAACTGCTGCTCTTCCACTTGTACTGTTACAGTATATATGGGTGTTCCCTTTGGACAAACTATACCCAAGAGACCATGAGATGTATCACTGTTGTTCACAATGACATTCTGAGATG
>NC_089792.1:34467592-34635092 GCF_040412425.1 Macrobrachium rosenbergii | reverse complement strand
GATGGCACACCTTGTAAGGCAAAAGAAATCTCCCAGGTTTGCCACAACAAATGGGGGAGGACGGTCTGGATGGATTTTGAAATATAATACTCAGAAGAAAAAGATTAGGTAAAGATGAGGGCACTTTCCTGATGATCCACCAAGCAAAATTTTGCTTTTTCATCAGCGTGTAATACACACTTTTCAAAAAAACAGGAAAGTGAACGAAAAAGAGAAAAAATGCCTGATTGTACCCTCAGGCAAGAGAACTCAAACCCAAGACCATGAAAGCCCACAGTACAATGGCTATGGCACAGTCCAAGGTTGGAGAACAAGGTTTGTATTCAGAGTATTAATTTTCTCTTAGAAGGGTTGCCTACCAAGGCTAGAGAGAGAGAGAGAGAGAGAGAGAGAGAGAGAGAGAGAGAGAGAGAGAGAGAGAGAGAGAGAGAGAGGGAGAGAGAGGGGAGAGAATCGTAAACCTGTTATGCTTATTCTGGGGCCCATCCTGGAATGAGCTTAACACATTTCCAACGATGGGACCCACCAGTGGGTCACACTGTTCTCTCATTTGCTGCAATGTGACCCACCGGTGGGTCCCAATAGAATAAGATTACTTTTTTTTATTTATAAAAAAAAACTTAAACTTGTAATTGCATTTATTATTTTAGTAGATCAGTATTGCTATCAAAGGGTTGAATTATACAAAAAAAAATAAGAAAACTAAGTTTTATTGAAATAATTGCAAAGAAAATTTGTCTGACATTCAGTATATAAGAAAATTAGTTTTCCATTCCATTTGCTAATGAAAAATCATATCACTAGTTATGTTTGAGATTGAAACATGATAAACATAGATATGGAGTGCCATCACATGAGTCACAATATGTGGAAACCTTTCTTGACTTGATTTTGGCCACTTTGGATCTTTCATTTGCTGCTAACATTTCGTAGCAGCCTCTGCATCTTTTCCGTGTTTTTCTTTTCTGTCCTTCTGCTTCTTTGAGACAATGTGAAGATTTTCCTGAAATATTCATACTTGATTTTCCTGGTTTGTTTTTTTCCTTCATGATACCACTAGTATAGTATAAGACAATAGATTCCTTGAATGCACGTAATGACATTTTCTTGACAGCAAAGTACTTATTGTAAAGTACCCAAGCATTCACTATAGAAGTACCAGCAATAAATTCTAATGCTACTTTTCTGTACCATTTTCTTGACTTCTTCAGAGATGAATAATATGATGACATTTGATCTGATAAATCAACTCCTTTCTTGCACTTATTATAGTCTAACACACTTTGAGGTTTCTTGATAGGTAAACCAGTCCTTGTGACTTTACCTGTGTTGATTAGAGTAGCATCATGTTCTGGAACTGTTGATAGAGTCACAACATATCTTTTATCTTTCCAATTGAATACTTTCACTCCATTCTTATTTTCTGAGGCTTTAATTTCACCTCTCTTTAGTTTTGCTTTTGTAACTGACTTTGGAAGATACTTTCTATTGACTCTTACTGTGCCACATAGGTGAGTCTTCCGCTGAAGAAGATACTCTCCTAAGAAACTGGAGATATAGTAATTATCTGCAAACAAAGTCACTCCCATATCCATATGATTTGCAAGGAGTCTTACTACAAGAGATTCAGTCTTACTTAGAGGTGGAGTAGCTACTCCTACACCAGTATATAACTCCATGTTTAGAGTGTATCCATCAGGAGTGCAAAGTTTGAACAGTTTGCATCCATACTTATGGCTCTTTCCAGAGATGTACTGTCTGAAAATGACACGGCCTCTGAAAGGCACCATACGCTCATCAATTATAACATCAGATCTTGATTTATAGATTGATTGATACTGCACCAAAATCATATCTAGTAATTTTCTTATTTTTCCCATCTCTTCCCACATTAGGTTCTTCATTATTGCAAAAATGTAACATTTGCAAGAGCAAGAGGAAGCGGTCTCTACTCATTGTTTTTGGAACAATTTCATTCTTATAAAGGATGCTTTTTGACCAATATAATTGGATCTCATGGAATGGAACCAATCCCATGTAAATGATAAGTCCAATAAACTTTTCAGTTTCTTGGTTATTTGTAGGAACCCACTGCCGTAATTTCGATCTTCTTGTTACAGTAACCGAAGAAATTTTCTGCTCAGCATATCGATTGGTTTCTTGAACAATTAGATTTATAATATCATCAGTAATTATTTGTTTGTAAACATCAGTAGGCCAAATTTGGTTATCTGTAGACGATGGATGCACAGTTACACAAAGTTCTTCTTTCCCAGTAAATCCATGTTGTCGAGCTTTCATAGTCACTTTTATCCACTCGGCATTTGGTGGACTTGTGTCTTCATTCAAAATTTCTTCCTCATTTTCTTCCTCATTTTCTTGCTCTTCTTCAGTTATTTGATTTTCAGAATCATCATGGAGAGACTCTTCACTTGATGAACTGCTTCCTGTTTCTGAATAAATATATTCATCATCAGAAGTGTCTTCTTCAGAAGACAGTTCTTCTTCAGAATTGAGCTTTCATTTCTATCAGATTTTTTTACTTCCATAAAAGCTGAAGCCAACATTGTAACACCTGCAAAGATGATATGCTGTGTAAAGTTTTGATACTAAGGTAAAACAATATATAAAATTACTGATTGATTTATAGAAATTTAGAAAAGATTCAAAACTATGGGTCATATTAGGTCATTCACTGCCTAAGAAAAAAAAAAGACAAAAAAGGAAACCTTTACCAAACCCTCAAATATATAAATTACATATAAATCAAAAAAAGAAAGAAAAGGAAACCCTAACCAAACCCTCAAATACGTAAATTATATATAAATATTTATTACATGATAGCAGGTCTCATAGATACAGAGTGGTTAGCTACAATTAAAAAAAAAATTCAAGTGGGACCCACCGGTGGGTCCCATCGCACTGCAGTAATAAAATTTTCATTCAGATGCGATGGGACCCACTGGTGGGTCACGGTTTTTCTTACCTCAACAAAGTCTGTCTTGTGAGAGACAAGCATGAACAACCTCTCCCCTTGTTGTCTCCTTTGGTACTGACAATAGAGCAGTTTTACTACTGTCGCAGTACCAGCATTCCAGCCATTATGGCTGTCGCAGGAAACGTGTTAACATACAGTGGTACAATATCAGTACACTGTAAATCATTTTTATCATAAAAATCCGTATTTATTCACGAACACAATGTGAAAAAATTGTTGCTCTACGAAAAAAAGCAAATTAGTCATAATTTTAATTGTTTTTACCAACGTAAAGGAAAACAGGATGACTTTAACACTTTGAGAGAAAACAACTATGCTTATGTATATAGGAGTAACTTGAATAGTTGTTAAACGTTCTGTAAGACAGATTTATTTAATTTGTATTAAAGATTTATTTAATTTGTATTAAACATTTTATAGATATTTTGCTGTGTTTACATTAATATTAATATTTTAAAATTAGTAAATCTTTGTTATAGGAGTTTTAGGGGGCGTATATACTTGATTAACAATTGTAAAAGGGTACTACTCTAAGATGACTTGGGTGTTCTGGGATGATGGTTTGGGGTGTATATTTGTTTGAACTGTTATTAAATTGTTGTAGTATGATAATTCAAGTATATTTTTGTTTGAGCTACTAAATTACGCAGTGAACTTTTAAAATACTTTAGACAGTTAAAAGCATTTTAGTTTAAGGGGTACAGGGTATTAAGCAGTTATAAGCATTTTTAGAGGGGATTTTTCCATTTCCGCAGATTTTGCATTTCTTCAATGGGTTCTGGAACCTATCCCTGCAAAATAGTGGGGGAGTACTGTAAGCTTAAAGCACTTATAAGAGGCTCAAGTTTAACAGCCTCACAAGCCAAGTAGAATTCATTTATTTTCTCCAGTGGAACTGTCAGGGATTAAGAGAAAATAATAGGAAAATACATTAATTGCTCTATGAAAAAATCTATGATTAGTTGAATTTTCCGCAAATAATGTAGATGTATGTTCCACAGAAAAATCCGCAAATAACTGACCCACTAATAAGTGGGGGTCAACTGTACATGAAATCTGAACCGTTGTGAATTTTAATTTGGATTGTTGTCAAGGTTATCTTGTAAGCTTTCTACTTTTGTGAATAGTTTATTTTTAATGCTTCAGTTACCATTACAGGGAACATCCATGTGTATCTAACAAAGTTACCTGTCCTCGGTGGAGCTTACGGTTCTCGTGTTGCTCATTTAACATCTTTGCTGGAGGTTACTGTAGCTAATGTTGTAGAGAAGGTAAGTACAGTAATTGAAATATAAGTATTTTATATATTAGTTTTGCAGTTTCAGTTCATAAAGTTTTCCGTAAATAGAAGAATCATTATTTGTTTGTATGTTTCTCATGCATACACTGTTTAGTACTATTACATATTTTTTTATGTAGTTAATCTCTGATTGTAAGGGAATCTCAGAGGAAATTTAAGGGTGATGGATTTCAGTTGTATTATGACAAAGTGTGATGGAAAATTTACTGTTTTAATAGCTAAAAAACAAGCAACTTAATTGAATGTTTTACAGTATGTCAGGGGATCAGTGAGTGAGTCCATGATAGAATGACATTTATTTATTAAAATATGGATGAACAGTTCTATAGAAGGGCATTCAGAGCAGGATAATAAATAAGCACAGTCTAAATGCCAAAACTTTGCATTATTGATCCCTACTGTATGTACACATAGCTTATTGGGTAGTACAAAAACTGACCATGAAGAAATGGCTAAAAAAGGCAAGTTATATTTTACACACCTTGTGAATCCATAATAGAAATATGGTAGCTACAAGGAAACTTAAATTTAGGTATTGTACCAAAGTTCATTTGTGTGGAAAGTTCTTGGAATACATTCCAGAACATGTTGGGTAGGGCTGTCATTAGGGAGGTTAAACATATCACAATTTACAGTTCAGTAAACCCTCCTCAGGTTTCATGTAACCCATACCCATGATCATTGTTTAAAAGGCCTGAGCATCATCCTCATTAAAGTGATCCAGTGAGGAACATAAGCTTTCCAGTACATCAGGTGCATGTCACTTGTAACATCTATCAGTTAGCAGTGATCCTTTGTTAGATATCTTGCAAACAACTTTCTGTTCAACTTGATCACTGTAACTAAATAATAAAGACAGAAAGACGATAAACTCATCACTGCAGATTAGTAAAGAAAAGTTATTTATCTTTTAATACCATAATAGGTTTCAAATCTTAATCATTCGTTTCTTTAACTTTCATTAACAAGCATGCGTCAAAAAACGAAAAAAAGTCTAAGATTAAAGTGGGTACAGCCAGAAAAAAGGTACAGTATAAAATGTAAATGGAACCCACTACATCGTATTGCACTTGAACAGTTGTTTTGTAGTTTCAAACATGTAATGTTTATTGTATTCTAGTTCAGCATTATGCTTTCCAATTAAACTGAAACACATCTCTTAAGTGGTAAATGATGCAATGGCATACAAGTGGTTTTGATTTTTGGCTCAACTTTTTGACAAACTCTGTGGGCTTAAGTTTTCACATGATCTCACTTTGCACACCGTGGTCAAGCACAATAGTTTAGAGACAGGCTCACAGGAGTTGATTTCCTGTTGGACTAAAACATATTGAAATTGTTGTGTTTCATGACAAATTCATAACTTGTAGTATAGCTGATATTGTGGTCACATAATCATCCAGGGCGTTACAGTAACTCTGAAGCTGCAGAAAATGGAAGTCAAACAGTGCACTGATCCCTAGGCCCCAGTTGCAATTTTTTTGCAGTTAAATTGATGCAGTGTGAAGTCTCCCAGACATTTCACTTTAGATTCGTTGGCAATGTATGCATTTCGGTTAGACAATATTGTGAGTAGTGGACTTTCCTTTATTTCAGAAGATAGAGAAATTGTTGAATGGTTTTTATGCAAGTACTGTACCCATTTTTGTAATTTGTTACAAGGAGAGCCACTAGTATAGCTTTGCTTCAGTTTAATGTAAATATTTTTGGTAAGTTTTTGGGATACTGACATCACTAAGTGCTAGCTAATTAGTGGTTGATGAGCCAATCAGTTTTTATTAATAGGAAGCATTTTATAGTTTTTATTAGTACTTTTCCTTAATTATGTCATATTTATTGACATCCAGTTTGTTGTGCGTAATTTTGTGCCTTTTTATGGCATTAATCTGCAATTCAGTGACGTTTGTTTTAAAGAGAAATATTACATGATGGAGCTGATGTTGGTTACGCTTTTGCCTTTAACCTGGGACCTCAGTCTCTTGATATTAGCAAGACCTCTTTTGCCTGTACAGCGGAGCCCCGGACCTCGACGCTAATCTGTTCCAGAAGAAGCATCGAGATGCGATTTAGTCGAAATCCGAATAAATTTTTCCCATAAGAAATAACTGAAAAATGGATTAATCCATTCTTGACCACCAGTCATTATCCCAACCTTGCCTTTTTATACAAAACAATACACATAAATTACAATTAGATAAGTTCAGAGTTAAATAAATAACCGTATAAGATGCCCTTTCGTCATTTTTGAATGCATACTGTATCAAAAAAACTGGCCTACGACCAATATGGCCGTATTACCGATGGTAGACTGAGCGCCATAGGTAGCCTATAGGTACTACCAGAATGTACTGTAATGGGTAGACTCAAAAACTGTTGTTAATAATAATAACATTGAAAAACAGTCCTGATTATCACAGTAAATGGTAATTCTATGTATTAGCTCCGTGCCTGTTTTTACCATTTCAACTGGTTTTTTTCTACACTTTTAGGGGTTCTGATACTAGCGGTGCATCTGTTTGTTGTCGACCAAATGGAATGTCCCTTCACCGTGTTTAGTACTGGCCCGGGGGAGGGGGGTTACCCATACGTTAACAAGTTATTGCACTTGCCGGACGGGATATGAACTGTTCAAAACAGACACAGCCGTGCTCTGTCTTGTGAAGTTCTCGTATGGAAACCCCTTGTTGGTTGGACTTCAGGGGTTAATTACAGGTTAATTACACTCAAGTGCCAAAAATTAAAGGTAAATTCATAATTAGCAACCAGAAAACTGTAGAAAAAGTCAAGTTAGAAGGCAGTCGCTGCCGCGGAGCTACTATATAGTTCTACCCGGTAAATTGATAAGATATTAAAAATAAGCCAAGTTATGTGTTATCATAAACTTAAGAAAAATTGCCTAAGTTACGTCCGTACTAGGAAGCTTGTGACATGAGGAGATGTAAACAAATCAAAGCGCCATCCTGGTGGCATATCGCTGTACTAGTTATATAAACGTTGTATACCTTCAGTGTTAATTTATAGTAAATTTCGTACAGTCTACTGGAATAGTGTACAAAATCACTGTAAAACATCTTTCAGTAAATGTTGTGATACCCTAACATGTTTTTTTTTTTCTATAAAATACCCTTGTTAAATAGGGTGCGTCTTCTATGATGACAAATATATTATGGTTATAGTTTTTATATTTTAGACATAAAAGAACCTACTTAATTTCTGTGATATTACATTAGTGACAAATAGCAGCTTCTCTGAGTTGACCTCGGGCTAACCCCTTCTCTACCTAAAAGCTTAACAAGGCATAAACATTGTGTTCACTACCGAACAGCACACGTAAACATTGCATTCGCTACAGAAACACACATGTCTGTCTCTGTCAAAAAAAAAACTCAAGCATGGGACCCTGTTGCCATGTAACACTTTCTTATCTATATTTCAGAGAGATTACACTTGTTTCCAAATTAACAGTATGTACTATATGTGCTAAATTTTTATCATCATTTGGGAGAGACTATGTGCATGATGTAGTACTGTACATAGTTACGTAATATCCAAATGCCTGAATCTAGATAGCCAGCAATGTTTTGCCACATGATACACCTGGCAGTAGTGGACAACCTCCGATGCTGTTTGTTTTGCTCTACACCCTTCAAACCGAAATCTTAAGAGACCTGACACCTTCGTGTACTGTACCCGGTACTATGCAGTATTAAAGGGGTAAAAAAATTGAGTTTTGAGGGAGAGAGGAAGTACCCTACATAGACACCACAAATATATATATATACTGTATATATATATATATATATATATATATATATATATATATATATATATATATATATATCTTCTTCTTCTTTCTTTTAATATATATATTTTATATATATATATATAATAATGAGTAGTAAATGAACATCAAAAGGGATAAATAATAAAACCTGAAATTGACTCATTTTTTCATTTTATTACTGTACTAGTTGGTATGAAATACTTAATGTAAACTAGGCTACTGTCTACAAAAGGTAGGGAATGTTACTTTTTTAGACATGAAGACAAGGAATCCTTAATACTAGCACAATCATATAAAGACTTTATACTATACAGTACTGTACATTCATACACATTGCTACTACTACACCTAAATTGAAATTACAATATGTACACATTGCTACTACTATCGTGCACCTAAGTTGAAATTACACTATGTACTGTACACAGCTGCTCCTCTCCAGGATCTTCATTCAACGAAGTGTAAACCTGTGGAATAAACACAAAATCATGTAGAAATATTAGTTACTGTGCTTCTGTTATGAGCTGTAATCTACACAAAAATCCTTAACCTTACAAGCATTTGTAAGTCATTTTTAAACATTAAAAACTTTTTCACAACTAGTACAGCTTGACGCATACCTTGACGGTGAATAATTACAGTTGTTCCTCACACAACATGCACTGAACTTCTCCAGGAACTTTATTCAATGAAGTGTATACTGTATAGTAATCTGTGAATTAAACACAAAATGAAATGTAGAAATATTATTTACTGTTATGAGCTGCAATAATACACAAAATCCTTAAACTTACAAACATCTGTAGGTCATCTGTAAACACATTAAAAAGTTTTTAACAACTACAGCTTGGCCCATACCTTGACACTCATGAATAGCATGCAC
Organism: Macrobrachium rosenbergii; assembly: GCF_040412425.1. NCBI lineage: Eukaryota > Metazoa > Arthropoda > Malacostraca > Decapoda > Palaemonidae > Macrobrachium > Macrobrachium rosenbergii. The sequence goes on along the minus strand of NC_089792.1, from coordinate 34,626,127 downwards.
TGAACGTCTCCAGGACATTCATTCAATGAAGTGCAATACTGTACAGTAACCTGTGGATTAAACACAAAATGAAATGTACTGTTAGAATAACTCAGTATTTGTGACCTCTTTCCTTTCTTTAACTTGCATGAATATATTATTCACTGTATCTCTAGGTCATTTATAAACATTAAAAAAGTTTCTAACAACTACAGTAGGGCCCATACCTTGACATTGATGATGATCTGGATCTGTGAAGATGGATGTGGAGAGGAGGTATGGAGAGAGCGTCATTGTGTGGAAGGGGAATCTCCTTCCATAAAATCTGGTTGCTGCTCTTCAGGAGGTTTTCCCTTCTTTGTCTTTTTTCACTGGGACCGGGCTGGCTTCCTTCTTTAGAAAAAAACTTGTACACTTTTGTCTGCTGTTGGCGCTTCTTTAGCTGTTTTCTGTAGACATTAACTAAATTGTCATCAATGTAATCAATAGCCCGGTGTTAATAACTAGTTCCTTGTCATGGTGACGCTTCTTAGAGAACTCTTGGAATTTCTCCCAGTGCAGAAGCATCTCCTTGATTTCTTTTGAAGTTGACTCCTCCTTGCTGTCCTCCTCTCCAGACACCTCCTCAGCCAAAATCTTCTGCTGCTCCTCATGAAGTTCCTGGAGTTCCTCTGTCGTCAGCTCAGTGTTGTGTTCTGCAACCAGCTCCTCAAAGTCATCAGAACTCACCTCCAAGCCCATGGACTTAGCCACAGAAACAATTTCCTCAGCAGCTGGGTCAGGCACAGGAAGGGGATCAGCTTCAGGGTCATCTGCAAGCTGAGAAGGGGCATCAAAACCTTCTGAGTCCCTAAGAGGAGCCCCATCAGGCCAAAGGTTTCTCCAAGCTGTGCTTGGAGTCCTCTTAGAAACATCTGCCAATGCTTTGTTTATTAGCCTGACACAACTTAGAATGTGGAAATGTTCCTTCCAGAATTCAGTCAAAGTTAGGCTAGTTTCACTGATAACTTCAGAACACCTTTGGAAAAGTGCCTCGGTGTACAGCCTTTTGAAGTTAGCAATGATCTGCAGGTCCATGGGCTAGATTGGTGAGGTAGTTCTGGGTGGCAGAAACTTGACTTTTAGCCAGCTAAACTCGTCTGCCAACTCATATTCCATGTCGGGGGGGGTGGGCAGGGGCATTATCCAAGACGAGAGGTGCCTTGAGTGGCGAATCTTTTTCCTGAAGGTATTTTTTTTATAGTGGGGGCACACACTTCAGAAATCCACTCTCTGAAAATTTGCCCTGTTACCCAAGCATTAGCGTTCGACTTCCACATCACATTTAATTTGCTCATAAACACTTTATGTTTCTTAAAAATTCTAGGGGTTTCCAAGTGGTAGACTAACAGAGGCTTTATTTTCAAATCTCCACTAGCGTATGCACGCAACAACAAAGTTAGCCTGTCTTTCATTGGTTTATGGCCAGGTAATTTCTTTTCCTCTTTAGTAATGTAGGTCCTCTTTGGCATTTTCTTCCAAAAGAGGCCTGTCTCATCAAAGTTGGAGATCTGATTCAACACAATTATTTTTGTCCACGAACTGTTGAAAATCTTTTACATACTTTTCTGCAGCTTTTTTATCAGCACTTGCTGCCTCCCCATGCTGTACAACACTGTGGATGCCACTTCTTATCTTAAGTCTATCGAACCATCCCCTACTGGCCATAAACTCATCCTCGGTACTACTAGAGCCAGCTCTGTTTTTCATAAGGTCAGCATGCAAACTTTTAGCTTTTGCGCAAATCATAACCTCTGAAACACTATTACCAGCAATCTGTTTTTCATTTATCCATACTAACAATAACTTCTCTATTTCATCTATTATGGGAGGCCTCTGTTTAGTCAAACTCGTAACCCCCTTAGCAACACTAGTGCTTTTTATAGCCTCTTTATTTTTAAAAAATGTGCTTATGATTGACCTGGGTAGCTTAAAATGTGATGCTAAATCAGTCACACGAATGCCTCGTCCATACTTCTCAATAATCTCTTTAAGTTCCATTGTGGTCCTTACTGTTTTGCTCTTCTGCTTGTCAGCAACGGCTGTCTTGGGACCCATGATTTAATCAAAATGTGGTGCAGAAAGCCAAAAAAACAGATGCAATACCTGTACAAGCATGTACTTCTCAAAACAACAGCAGCAGCATGCATGGGCTTTAAATGCTTTTAAATACACGTGGGAAGAACGCCACTAACAACGCCAACTAGCGGCAGCTGACCGAAACACTTTTGTTTACAAACATCATATGATTCATTGGGTTGGATTCCGGTTTTTTGTTCAAGTTCCGGCGCAAAATCCGATTATGTCAAGTTCTGGTACGGTCGAGGACCGGGGTTCTACTGTATTTTAAAGAATTTCCTTCCACAGAGAAGGCTTTGGTCTGGTTGCCAGTGTTAACAGCCATACTGTTTTTTGTCTGATCAATAAAAGTTACCAGTGCAACCCTCTGCTGCTCCTGTTACTCCCAAGTGCTGGTTGAGCCTGCACCCAGAACTAAAAAAAGAGACATCACCTGATGAAACAATTCCTGTTATGATTAGGATGACTATTCATTGTGGAGTTGTGTACAAAGCCACACTTAATCCACTCCATGGCATAAATTATTCCTTGCTTCTCCAGCTTCCAGGGCCACCCCAGGAACCACAAACACAGCTCCTGTAGCACCCAGAGTCAAGAGAAGGGCTGATCTGCCAGCTTCTGAGCCCCATTTTGATGTCTGGAGTTGTGATGTTAACTGTGCCAGTTTGCAGAACCAGAGCAGTATACATGACTGAAGAGGTGATGGGAGCCAATGCCAGGAACCACATCCAGAGCTACATGAGTAGACAGAAACATGATTAATGACCAGACTCACACCTGTATTCCAGGGCCATGTAAGTGTTAGTCTAAGGCAGTTACTAGAGCCAGGCCAAGCTGTGCCAGTAACCAGATTTTGGCAAAGCTACTCCAGTAACCAAACCCAGAACTAGACATGGGAAAAATCTGATCTAGGCAATGACACACCAATAACCAGATCTAAGGCAATGATTCAAATGGTGACTAGAACCGGGCATAGTATTGTTGGCCAGATCCAGGCTAGGCCATGCCAGTAACCAGACCTAAGCCAAGCCACATCAGGAACCAGATCCTTGCCAAGCCAGGCCAAGCCAAGACCGTAACCAGGGCTATACCAGTGACCAGAGGCAGGCCAACCCACTTCTCTAGAATTTTTATGACTTGAAGTTATAGAAAATCAAGCAAACAACTTAACGTGGAAAGTTTTTAAGCTCAGCCCTTTTCTAGAGTTGCCAGATGTCACATTATTGAACATTATGTCAAAAGATTTAAGAAAACATACTTTAGTTTTGCTCTGAGTGTACATGTGTTTTACTATATATAATTTCTGAGAGAGGCCCAGTGTCACCTGGTGAAATTCCATTTGCACGAATTTCTAGGTATCTCATTGCTAAAGTATACCAGAGAAAAAAGCTTTCCAGGAATGCTGGAGTTACTACCCCAGATCGAGCGTCTTCTATATCGAAGACGTCGGTATTACCAAGGGTGAGTGAAAGAATCACAACCACAGAGCCACACACTCGATAGACAAAATGTCAAAACCCTCAGAAGAGCGGAGAGCCGTACCAGCTCCCACACTCACCCGCCCGCCAAGCGGCGACTCCAGCGCCATCTGACACTCATTCCATTTCTAGCACGTGATCTTCACGATTTGTGTTTTTGTGCTTGTGTTTTTTGGCTAATTTTGCCTTTTTTCAGCATGTGTCGAAAGCAGCTTTACTGTCACCAAGTTAATTACCATCTTATTGTGGGGTTTTATGTTAAGTTTGGCTGTTTTAGTTTATATTCATATTATACGTGGTTGTTGTTATGATGCCACGGCGTCCCCAGTCAGCCATGTCGACCGTGAGATTCGCCCATCCAGCTTGTTCTGTTTGGGGCTTCTCCTTGTCGTTTACATTACTTATCGTTATCCTCCTAGGATTCATCCTGGTGGCGTTTCCTGCCAGCGTGTTGTTTCGGTGTTTCACGTTAATTTTATTGAACCGATATTGGGGTTCCTTCATTAGGGTTCCCGCCATTTTCCACTTAGGTTTCTCCCCAGGATGTTTTCCCTTTGACAGTTTTAGCTATAATTATTATTATATTGTGATGTGCTGGTGGTTTTAATCAGGTGTTTTATTGCTTTGATTATGTTTCTATGGGGCAGGTACGGTTTTATTGTAACAATCAAACACATCTTGATTGACTGTCCCAGATGGCATCATGGAAAAGAAAGACTTATTTACAAAATAAATCAATAAAAGATTTATTCTAGCAGAATGAAATAACTTTTCCTACGGTAATATCATTCTTCCTAAACAAAAATTAAATTTGCACAAGCACAATAGAATTTTTTTTTTCATTTTTTTTTTTATTATTGTTTTTTTTAATCCCCTTTTTTATTATTTATTTATTTAGTTAAGTTAATTTTTTTATGTATTTATTTTTATCTGAAGAACCTAAAAGAGTTCAGAGGTTTGTAAACAAATCATTTATTCTATTGTTTAGCCTGCCTCTATGCTATGCGCCTTCACAAGATTAAATTATTGTTTTATGTATATATATTATTTTGATGGTGATTTATTTTTATCTGGTTACTTTGGTTTGGCTAGCCTGCCTAATGTCACGTTAGGCTTGTATTTTGCATCCTTTGGCCTCCCTTTTAGAGTTAGGTGTGCGAGGAGGGGATCAGCAGGTAGAGAGAGTTTCTGTTGTTGTTCCTTCCACTGGCCGTTGTTTGGGTTGTAGAGTGAGACCCCATTGTCCTCCCCTTCTTTACGGAGGGGTAGAGGTTTTTTCTGTGGGTGTGTCTCCTCTGTGCTATTATAGCATCCTCCCCTTTGTTCGGCTCTGGTTGGTTTTCAGCACAGGAATTTCTCTCCCTGTTGTTTCCTCATTCCTCCCTTCCTTATTCCCTCCTGTTAGCCTAGGCTATCCTAGGGAGGGTGAGGCAGCCTAGGTGTGGGGAGCGCTGAGGCCTTGGGTCGCTATCCCTTCCTTCCCTTATTCGAGTAGGCTATGACCTTCCACTGCTGGTATTAATTTACTTGGCGTGGTGTGTGTCTGCAGTCGAGCGGGTGAAGAAATCTTCCCCAGTCTCCTGTTTTCACTTGCTCTGGCCTACTCCCATCCCTACCCCTCCAACCTTTTCTCCCCCCACCTACCCTAGGTCAAGCTCTTTGTCATCTTTCGTGCGGGTGACGTCAGCTGGCGTTCACTCCGAAGTTGTGGGGCTTTCCCTGGTGGAGGATTTGCCTCCCTCCCAGGGCAAGTCCCTGATGGCTTTTTGCTTGGCTCAGTGTCTCGTTAACCCGCTCTCCTAGGATCGAGCAGGTTTTCAACATTCTTAGGGTTATTTGTTCTCGACCTTTTCCCAGCTTCGCTTGGCGTTCGAGATACTTTAGTTGGGTTGACTGGCGCTTACTCCGCCCTCGTGGTCCTGTGGTGTTTGATAGCCTCACCCTACTATTGTTCTCAGCGGTTGAGGCTTGGGATCTCCGGAGGGGGTGGTTCCGGACCCGGAGTATGTGGAATTTTTGTATTGTTAACCAGTTACGTTACCATCCTCTGTATTTTATATATGTATATACATTTATTTTGTTCCTGGGGTTTAACAACCGTTGAACATAATGTTGTTTCTATTATCAGAGTCCAGTGATCCTACCCTTGGGTCCTGCCGTTTATTCCTGGCATCCCTTGTGGTAAGGCCCTGTTGACTCAGCTCTATCGTTCCGCCGGAGTATTCCGGTGGTCGGAGAGCTTCTTGCTTACCACTATATTTAAGTTACTTGTTTGGGTAGGCCCGTCTCTGACGGGTTTTCTTTCCACCGGAGTACTCGGTAGCATGGTTGAAAATACCTGTGCCTGCTTAGTTTAAGTTTCTTAGAGTGGTAGGTTCATGTACTTTGCACACTTACAGACTGTGCATTGTGAGGAGCCAGGATGCACCGCCACCCTCCATCAACCTTACGGGCATGTAGTGTGCCGGACCCACGCTGGCTGTGCGGTCCGGCTTGATGACCTTATCGCCTGGCATCCTGGATGGGTGTGAGGTTTGCTTCGCTCTGTGCGGAAGCATCCAGGACGAGTCGGTAAGCTATTGACTTTTCGTTCTTCACGTTAGTTTCAGTCTGATATGTGGTCATATTGTATGTCATGGCTTTTTATGTTACAATATGTTAGCCCTGATTCCTTACTCTCTTTCAGGCTGACGAGTCCTCCAAGAAGGAGGCCCTAGAGTCTCTCCGCCTGGGTGGCTGGGTTGGGAGGAACGTGCTGTCGGGAAGCCTTACGCCTCGACGGGAGGTTGAGGGACCTGCTTTACCCCGGCGCCCGCTTGCTGCGGCCGTACCAGCTGATCTGGCCACCGCCCATCATCCAGCAGATCGGGTCGCGACCCAGCCACTCAAGATGACCCCCTTACGCGGAGGTTTCAGAGGACGTCGCCGCTTTAGATTTGGACCTGGAGCCGATGAACACGGAGCAGGACCAGGTGGTAGGTAGAGAGGTGAGTGAGGCAGCGGGGGCGGCGCCCTTTTGATTCCCCATCTTCCTCTGTATCATCATTTTCAGGTTTTGCAAAGTCTTCATCTTGGGGACAGGGCTCCATCTGCTGTCCCCAAGCTGAAGTTGAAGACGTCGTGGAAGGCGAAGGCTTCAAGTCCTCGTCTTCCGTAAAGGCATCCCCTTCCCCGTCGAAGGCCAAGGTTGCTGAACCTGTGGCCTCCGGGAGCAAAACCAGGTACCTCGGGCAAAGGAGCGAGTAAGAGGGTGGCCAAGCCCAGCCCTCCTTGCCAGCCTGCCTTTGACCCTGAGGCGTTTGCAGGGATGTTGTTGGTGAGAATCTCTACGGAGGTTGAGGCTAAGCTTTCAAGATTACGGAAAGGCTTCAAAGTCAGGAGACTCTGCTGGCTGATATGGCTCGCTCGGTGGGGCCGGTCCGCACTATCAGATCCCGGACACTGCTGACCCTCCTCCTTTTGATGTAGGGAACCCATGGTGTTTTGCTCTTTGTGCTATCCGGCATGAAGACACCTTGACCATTGAGGGTCTTGGTACCAGGCGTCTGCAGGAACTGGAGTTCTTCCCACCTGATCTCTTGCCCCCTATCCAGGCTTCGTTAGGCTGACGGAGGGAAGCCTGGTACGCTCAGACAAGGTCCCTAAGGAGACAGTGATCTTCCCTAGGGACCAAGCGCAATCTGCTCTCTGCGCACTTCTCTGGAGTGGCGGGCAGACAACACCAAAGTTGACCCCTTCAAGGGCAACTTCACCATGTTTTCTTTGGGGATAAGTTGCCCACTCCCTGCCTGAACAAAGTTGCTTTGGCAACTGCTCAGGCATGCTTGCTGAAGGCAAACCCTTGCCTCAGCTAAGGGAGACAGACTCTACATCTCTGGTCTTCCCAGGAGGTGAGGAGTTCTGGAAGGACGCCTGTCCACATTTACAGTAGGTAAATTGACGCAGATTGTGCGCCAAACCAGTTCAGTGAGCAGCTTCCTAAGCTCCCGGAAGCTCTCCTGAAGGCTGAGTTTGAGGCACGGTGTCGGCTGAGCCGGTCCTTTGAACTCACTGTGCCTTACTGGAAGGCGACCGCCGTCTCCTGTGCAGAGGAGCCTCTGTTTCAGGTTCTGGCTAAATCCCTGTTGGCAGGGTTTCAGTCGGACCTGTACGACTTTATGGTGGCAAAGTTGAACTGCCGGAAATTCATCTTTGCAGATGCCACCATTCGTCATGAGCCTAACAAGCTCATGAAGAGTTCTATCTGGGGGACAACCTCTTCCCAGAAGAAGAGAAGTCACAAGTGTCCTGAGTGAAGCAACCAGGGCCAACCAGAGTCTGCGCTCCGTTGGGGTATCTCCTCCTTTAAGCGAAAGACCCCAGAATCTGGCGGCTTCAGAATAAGTCTGGGAAACGTTTCAGAAGGCACAGAAGACCTCAACATCAGACGGTTGTTCAGGCAGTCCCAGTCTCGGCGGTGGGCCAACCCTCCACCTCCAAGGCTCAACCCCAACAGTACGTGCTGGTTCAACCAGCCCAACCCTTGCTGCACTCCTCACTGCACGTCTCCTCGCCAGCATACAACCCTACCTATGAGGGCCGTGAGGTCTTTCACGGCCTTAATAGGAGTGCAGGGGGGGTAGAGGTCGAGCCCCATACAGAGGCAAGGCTGGATCTGCCTCCGGGAGGAAAAAGTGGCCGTGGTAGAGGAAACAAACCTGCTTCCTCCCACTGAGACCAGTCAGGTAGGTGGTCGCCTTTACTGGTTCAGAGACCAGTGGTCCTTCAGTCCTTGGGCACACAGCATTGTGTCCAAAGGTCTGGGTTGGAGCTGGATCAGGACCCCTCCCCTGACCAGATTTTATCAACCCCCTCCAAAGCCCTACAGGACTTTGTGACGGAGCTTCTCAACAAGAGAGCAATAAAGAAAGTAAGGCACCTCAAATTTCAAGGCAGGCTGTTCACTGTCCCAAAGAAAGATTCCGGTCAGCAAAGAGTGATTCTAGATCTGTCGCGTCTAAATCTTTACATAAAATGCGACAAGTTTCACATGCTTACGGTGGCTCAAGTACGGACTCTACTGCCGGGTGGAGCCGTCACCACCTCTATCGATCTTTCAGATGCTTACTATCACGCCCGGTTGCGCTGGAACTTCTCTCCCTTCCTGGGTTTCAGACTGGGGAAACAAGCCTACCCTTCAGGGTCATGCCTTTCGGTCTCTCAATATAGCCCCAGGATTTTACAAAGCTGGCGGAAACAGTTGTTCAGCAGCCGGTCCCGGGGATCTCTTAGCAGCATACCTGGACGATTGATAATCTGGGCTCCAACAGTTCAGGAGTGCAGGAAGGCTACAGCCATAGTGATCAAGTTCCTGGAATCATTAGGGTTTTCAGTTGAACAGGGAGAAGTCCCGCCTGACTCCGAGTCCCGGTTTCAGTGGCTGGGTCTCCAGTGGGACCTGTCCTCGACAGACTATCCCTCCCGCCACCCAAGCGGAAGGAGGTAGCCGCTACCAGGAAATTTTTGAAGGACAAAGCAGCATCCCGCTGGTCTCAAGAGAGAATTCTTGGCTCCTTCAGTTTGCTTCAGTGACAGACCTGCTCTTGAAAGCAAATTAAAAGACATAAACAGAGTGTGGTGGAGACGAGCCAATGTCAAGCTCAGAGACAGGGTCTCTTCAATCCCGCGGATCTTGAAGACAAGGCTTCAGCCATGGTCCACAGTCAAGGGCCTGTCAAAGTCGGTCCCACTTCAATTCCCCCTCCAGCTCTGGTAATCCCACACAGACGCTTTCATTAAGCGGCTGGGGAGGGTACTCACCAAAACAAAAGTACAAGGGACATGGTCTACAATATTTCAACAGTTCCATATAAACATCTTGGAAGCTATGGCAGTGTTTCTAACTCTAAAGAAACTCCGCCCGCCCGCCGGATTCACATCAGGCTGGTGTTGGACAGCGCCGTGGTGGTTCATTGCATCAACAGGGGCGGCTCCAAATCAGGTCGCGAAATCAGGTGATGATAGCTATCTTCTCTCCTGGCGAACAAGCACGGCTGGCATCTGTCAGCCACCCACCTAGCTGGGAGTGCGGAACGTGGTGGCGGATTCCTGTCCAGAACCACTCCGTTGGAGACGGAGTGGTCTCTGGATGGGAATCGTTCAATTGGATTTGCCGCCGGTTCCGGGACTCCCAAGTGGATCTGTTCGCCACGGAGAGCAATCACAAGCTCCCCTGTTATGTGGCTCCCAACCTGGACCCCCATGCCTTACGCCACAGACGCAATGACCATAGATTGGAACAATTGGGAGAGGATCTACTTGTTTCCCCAATAAACATGTTGTTGAAAGTACTGCACAAACTCAGGTCATTCAAGGCCAACTAGCTCTTGTAGCCCCTATTGGCCGAAGAGCAACTGGTTCCTCTGCTTCTGGAGCTCAATTTGCGGTGTCATCAGATACCCAAACCCAGACTGACCCAAGTAGTACAAACCAAGACTGTGTCAGCTTCCTTAAAAATTCAGAATGCCCTGGTTTTATGGACTTTATAAAGTTTGCTGCAAAAAGGGAGCAAACATTGATCCCGTTAACACTCTGTTTCTAGAATCTGATAAGAGGGATTCTACGCTCAGGCAATATGATTCAGCAGTCAAAAATTAGCATCCTTTTGAAGGCATCTGAAGCTCAAACTATGACTACTAACCTAGCGAGTTACTTTCTTTAGATCATTGTTTGAAAAGGCCTAGCCCGGCCACACTATTACTACAGCTAAATCAGCCTTAAAGAAGGTATTTTTGTATGGTTTTAAAATTGACCTTACAGATTCATACTTTCCTCCATCCCTAGAGCATGCGCTCGTTTGAGGCCGTAACACGCCCACATTCTGTTACCTGGTTCCTCAACGATGTTCTGAAATTAGCCTCTGATATTAATAACTTCCAGTGCTCTTATTTGGATCTGTTAAGGAAGACCTTGTTTCTGATTAGCTTGGCTTCAGGTGCCAGAATTTCAGAGCTATCTGCCTCTCTCTAGAGGTGATGATCATATTGATTTCCTCCCGTCCGGAGAAGTCCTCCTTTCCCTGATCATAGGTTCCTAGCTAAAAATGAAGACCCTCAGGACAGGTGGTCCCCTGGAAGGTGGTGCCTCTTCCACAGGACCAGTCCTTATGTCCAGTCTATACCTTAAAGTCTTACCTACAAAGAACTCCACAGTGTAAGTCGGGTCCTCTCTTTATCAGGGAAAAAGGTGGAACTCTTTCTTTTGAATGCTATAAGACAGCAAATTCTGTATTTCATTAAACAAGCCAACCCGGATTCAGTTCCTAAGGTTCATGATATCCCTGGTAGCTACCTCTACCAATTATTTTCATAATATGGATTTTTGCTGAACTTACCAAGTATACGGGATGGAAATCACCTCTAGTGTTTAAACTAGAACTATCTAAAATCACTCGAAGCCTGAAATTTTCTACAGTGGCTGTGGGGAGTGTCATTTCCCCACCTTAATTATCCTTAACCCTTATCCTTTTCCCCCCGCCCGCCTGCCTCATTTATTTCTCTGCCTGTTCTCCTGGATCAATCATGCCTCACTGCCTTGCTCCTCATAATTGATGATAGTATTGCCATTATTATTATTTGTCTTGGTGATTGTGTTTTGTTATGCTGTGTATTTAGATTTAGCCTAGAGGTACTTGAGCTGTTTATTTTTTGCTTCATGTACCTCACATTTTTGATGTTTTATATCTCTTATTGTGCATTTCTCTTAGATTTAGTTTACATTTGCCTGTTTGTACCATTATATTGTTGGTGTGTTTTGTTCCACCCATACTTATCTGTAATTTGATCTGTTTTGCATTGATGAGATATCATAATTAAATCTATTTTTCATAGCGTGTGTTTTTGTTCATGATCACCTTTTGTTTTCCTTTGTAGCTTTGCAGTCTTGGCATGATTCTCTGTCACTATTTCACCGGGTGACACAGGGCCGAGCTCAGAAAAGGGATTTTGACAAAGGAAAAATCTATTTCTGAGGGAGGCCCTGTGTCACCCGGTGACCCTCCCAGGAGCTGGTTTCCCCTACTTGGACATGCCAAGCCTGGGGTGGTGCTAGTCTGGAATGAGTTCAGGTGGCGCTGGGGTCGCCGCTTGGCGGGGCGGGTGAGTGTGGGAGCTGGTGTGCGGCTCTCCGCTCTTCTGAGGGTTTTGACATGGGGATGTCTATCGAGTGTGGCTCTGTGGTTGTGATTCTTTCACTCACCCTTAGTAATACCGACGTCTTTTGATATAGAAGACTTCGATCTGGGGTAGTAACTCCAGCATTCCTGAAATCTTTTTCTCTGGTATACTTAGCAATATTTATACCTAGAAATTCGTGTTAGTATGGAATTTCACCGGGTGACACGGGCCTCCCTCAGAAATAGATTTTTCCTTTGTCAAAATCCCTTTTTTCTATTTTATGGTTTCTGATTACATGTGGTTATAGCAGTTTAGGAATGCTGCCTGTGTTTACCCTATGGATAAACCTCTTATACATTTATGTTATCCATCTTTGTTTTTGTCATTTTGTACTGCTTATATTTCTGTTAAAAGCTTCTAAGCTGCATGTGTACAGCAATGGTTGCGGTCATGTGAAAATTGGTTTTAAACTACTATTTGGTCCAAAGTCCAGGTGTATGTACTGCACATTGCTTGTGGCTTCTTTGTACATTTGTTTAGGGTAATATCTTCATTTACTGTATTAAAATGATTTACGTTACCTCCTGAATTTTGTCACCAATGTATCCTTTTTCCAAACATTGTATACTTAATTTACTTGATTAAAATGAATTACTTTACCCCCTACAGTAATTTTTTAATGATCAGTTCTTTATATAAGGGATTTTGACAAAGGAAAAATCTATTTCTGAGGGAAGCCCCGTGTCACCCGGTGAAATTCCATTCTTACACGAATTTCTAGGTATAAATATTGCTAAATATACCAGAGAAAAAAGCTTACAGGAATGCTGGAGTTACTACCCCCAGATCGAGCATCTTCGATGAAGATGTCGGTATAACCAAGGGTGAGTGAAGGAATCACAACCACAGAGCCACACTCGAAAGACATCCCCATGTCAACATCCCCGAGAAGAGTGAGGGGCCGTACCAGCGCCCACGCTCCCCAGCCCGCCACGCGGCGACTCCAGCGCCATCTGAACTCATTCCAGACTAGCACCATCCCCAGGCTTGGCATGAGCCAGCAGGGGTGGCAAACCTGTACCTCAAAATAATCTGGGGGGGGGTCACCGGGTGACATGGGGCCTCCCTCAGAAATAGATTTTTCCTTTGTCAAAATCCCTTTTCTGAGTTCGGCCCCGTGTCACCCGGTGAAATAGTATCAGAGAATCATGCCAAGACTGCAAAGCTACAACAGAATACAAAAGGTAACTGGAAAGAGACACATGCTATGGAAAAATAGATTTAATAAAAACATCTCAACAGTGAAAATCAGGTTAACTATAGGTAAATTCTGGTGGCATATAACACCTCACATCAAAGATTATCATGAAAAGGCAAACTTAACCTAGGAACAAGGTAGATATACAAATAGATATACAAAAATGTGGTGTAATAGGGGAAAATAAGAGGCCCCTACAAATTAATAGAATAACCAGTAATTACAACTTAAACCTAAAAACAAAGAGATACAATGACAGACAAAAATATATATGAGGTACATGAAGCAAAATAAAAACCGCTTCAGTAGTACTCTGACTAAATCTAAATCCACAACATATCAAAATCCAAAACACAAGACAAGCAATAATCAGATATACCAGTATGAGTATGAGGAGCAAGGCAGCGAGGCATGATCGATCCAGAAAGGCAGGCAGTGAAATAAATGAGGCAGGCGGGCGGGGGGGAAAGGAAAGGGATAAGGATAATTAAGGTGGGAGATGACACTTCCCCACAGCCACTGTAGAAAATTTTAGAGCTTGAGTGATTTTTAAATAGTGGCGTTTAAACACTAGAGGTGATTTCCATCCTGTATATTTGGAAAGTTCGGCAAAATCCATATTATAGAAATAATTAGTGAGGTAGCTACTGCTCGGATATCATGAACCTTTGGAACTGAATCCGGGTTAGCTTGTTTAATAAAATACAGAATTTGTTGTCTTATAGCATTCAAAGAGAGTACCACCTTTTTCCCTGATGAAAAAGAGGACCCGACTTAAACTGTGGAGTTCTTTGTAGGTAAGACTTTAAGGTAAAAACTGGACACAATGACTGGTCCTGAGGAAGAGGCACCACCTTCCAGGGGACCACCTGTCCTGAGGGTCTTCATTCTTAGCTAAGAACGTATGATCAGGGAAAGGAGGACTTCTCCGGATGGAAGGAAGTTAACATGATCATCACCTCTAGTGAGGCTGATAGCTCTGAAATTCTGGCACCTGAAGCTAAGCTAATCAGAAACAAGGTTTTCCTTAACAGATCCAAGTATGAGCATAGAGAATTATCAATGTCAGTGGCTAATTTCAAAACATCGTTGAGGAACCAGGTAACGGAAGGAGGGCGAGTTACTGGTCTCAAACGGGCACATGCTCTGGGGATGGAGGAGAAGTATGAATCTGTAAGGTCAATATTAAAACCGTACAAAAATACCTTCTTTAAGGCTGATTTAGCTGTAGTAATAGTGGCCGGACTGCAAGGCCTTTTCAAACAATGACCTAAAGAAAGTAACTGCTAAGTTGGTTGTCATAGTTTGAGCTCCAGATGCCTTTAAAAAGGACGCCAATTTTTGAGTGCTGAATTGTATTGTCTGAGAGTAGAGTCTCTCTTGTCTGATTCCAAAAACAGAGTGTTGCGGGGTCAATGTTTGCTCCTTCTTTGCAGCAAACTTTATAAAGTCCATAAAACCAGTGCATTCTGAATCCTTAAGGAAGCTGACAGTCTTTGTTTGTACTACTTGGGTCAGTCTGGGTTTGGGTATCTGATGACACCGCAACTTGAGTTCCTGTAATAGAGGGAACCAGTTGCTCTTTGGCCAATAGGAGCTACTAGAGCTAATTGGCCGTTGAATGACCTGAGTTTGTGTAGGACTTTTAACAACATGTTTATCGGAGGAAACAGATATATCCTCTCCCAACAATTCCAATCTATGGACATCGCATCCGTGGTGAAAGCCCTGGGGTCCAGGTTGGGAGCCACGTAACAGGGAAGCTTGTGATTGCTTTCCGTGGCGAACAGATCCACTTGGAGGCCCGGAACCCGGCGGCGAATCCACTTGAAGGAGTCTCCGTCCAGAGACCACTCCGTCTCCAACGGAGTAGTCCTGGACAGGGAGTCCGCTACCACGTTCCATACCCCCGCTAGGTGGGTGGCTGACAGATGCCAGCTGTGCTTGTTCGCCAGGGAGAAGATTGCTACCATCACCTGGTTTACGCGACCTGATTTGGAGCCGCCCCTGTTGATGCAATGAACCACCACGGCGCTGTCCAGCACCAGCCTGACGTGAATCCGGCTGGCGGGGCGAAGTTTCTTGAGTGTTAGAAACACTGCCATAGCTTCCAAGGTGTTTATATGAAACTGTTGGAACATTGTGGACCACGTTCCTTGAACTTTTTGTTTTGGTGAGTACCCTCCCCAACCGCTTAATGAAGCGTCCGTGTGGATTACCAACGCCGGAGGGGGAAATTGAAGTGGAACCGACTTCGACAGGCCACTGACTGTGGACCATGGCTGGAGTCTTGTTTTCAAGATTCGCGGGATTGAAGAGATCCTGTCTCTGAGCCTGACATTGGCTCGTCTCCGCCATACTCTGTTTATATCTTTTAGTTTCGCTTTCAAGAGCAGGTCCGTCACTGAGGTGAATTGAAGGGAGCCGAGAATCCTTTCTTGAGACCAGCGAGAAGCTGCTTTGTTCCTCAGAAATTTCCTGGTAGCGGCGGCAATCTCCTTCCGCTTGGGTGGCGGGGAGGGACAACCTGTACTGAAGTCAGGTCCCATTGGAGGCCTAGCCACTGAAACCGGGATTCGAGTCAGGCGGGACTTCTCCTGTTCAGCTGAAAGCCTAACAACTCCAGAAACTTGATCACTATGGTCGTAGCCTTCGGCACTCCAGAACTGTCGGAGCCCAGATTATCCAATCGCCCAGGTAAGCCGCCAGGAGATTCACCGGGACCGTAGTTGCTGAACGACTGTTTCCGCCAGTTTCGTAAAAATCCTGGGGGCTACATTGAGTCCAAAAGGCATGACTCTGAAGGAGTAGGCTTGTTTCCCGAGTTTGAAACCCAGGAAGGGAGAGAAGTTCGCGCAACTGGGGACGTGATAGTAAGCGTCTGAAAGATCGATAGAGGTGGTGACGGCTCCACGCGGAAGTAGAGTCCGTACCTGAGCTACTGTAAGCATCGAAACTTGTCGATCTTATATAGCGATTTAGACGTGATAGATCTAGAATCACTCTTTGTTGGCCGGAATCTTTCTTTGGGACCGTGAACAACCTGCCTTGAAATTTGAGGTGCCTTACTTTCTTTATTGCTCTCTTGTTGAGAAGCTCTGTTACAAAGTCCTGTAGAGCTTTGGAGGGGGTTGGTAAAACCTGGTTAAAGGAGGGGGATCCTTGATCCAGCTCCAACCCAGACCTTTGGACACAATACTGTGTGCCCAAGGGCTGAAGGTCCACTGGTCCTTGAACCAGTAGAGGCGACCACCTACCTGAATGGTCTCAGTGGGAGGAAGAGGGCTTGCTTCCTCTACCACGGCCTGATTTGCCTCGAGAGGCGGATCCAGACCTACCTCTATATGGGGCGCGACCCCTACCTCCCCTTGCACTTCTGTTGAGGCCGTGAAAAACCCCACGGCCCTCATAGGAGGAGTTGTACGCCGGAGAAGAGACGTATGATGGCGCAGCAAGAGGTTGGGCTGGTTGGACCAGCACGTATTGGTGGGGTTGAGCCTTGGAGGTGGAGGGTTGGCCTACCGCTGAGACTGGGACAGCTTGAACCACTGTCTGGGGATGAGGCCTCCTTCTCCTGAAGTGCTTCCTGACTTAGCCTGGGAACCACCGGCCTCGGGAGTTTTCCGTTTGAAGGCGGAAATACCCCACCTCGCTCGCAGACTCTGATTAGCCCTAGTAGCTTCGGGCCAGGACTTTTGAGACTTCCTCCTCTGGGAAGAGGTTAGTCCCCAGATGGAGCTCTTCATGAGCTTATTAGGCTCATGGCGAATGGTGGCATCTGCTGAAAATGAATGGCACTCCAGTTTAGCCATCATGAAATCGTACAGGTCTGCCTGAAAACCTGCTAGCAGGGATTTAGCCAGAACCTGGAAAAGTTGTTCTCTCATGCATGAGACGGCTACCGCCTCAGACAGACACAAGGAATTTAGAGACCGGCTCAGTCTCGCCCTTGCCTCAAACTCCGTCTTCAGGAGAGCTTCTGGGAGTTTGGGAAGCTGCTCACTGAATTGTGAGGAACAGAAGGCATCTAATTTGCCCACCGTAAAAGAAGATGGGGCGTCCCCTCCAGAACTCCTCACCCCGGGAACACCAGGGATGTGAGTCCGTCTCCCTGAGCTGAGGCAGAGGTTTGCCTTGAAGCAGGCATGAGCAGTTGCCAAAGCAACTTTATTCATGCAGGGAGTGGGTAACTTGTCACCCAAGGAGAACATAGTATAGTTCCCCTTGAACGGAGTGAGCTTGGTATTATCTGCTTGCCACTCCGTGAGAGTGCGAAGCAGAGCCGATTGTGCCTGGTCCCTAGGGAAGATCACTGTCTCCTTTGGGACCTTTGCACCCAGGCTTCCTCCGTCAGCCTAACGAAGCCTGGGTAGAGGGGCAAGAGGTCAGCAGGGATGAACTCCAGTTCCTCCAGACGTCTTGTGCCCAAACCCTCGATTGTCAGGGTATCCTCATGGCGGATGGCAGGTAAGGCAAAACGCCACGGGTTTCCAACTTCAAAGGAGGGAGGAAAGCAGTATCAGGGCTCTGATAACTGGGTCCGGCACCTCCGGAGCGAGCCATATCAGCAATCAGATTCTCCTGACTTTGCAACCTGTCAGCGATCTTGGAAAGCTTAGAATCGACCTCCGACGAGAACCTAGCTAAAAGCATCCCGGCGAACGCTTCAGGGTCAAAGGGTGGCTGGCGAGGAGGCTGGGTCCAGCCGCCTCTTACTCGCTCCTTTGCCCGAGGTTCCAGCTTTACTCCCGGAGGCCAAAGGTGCGGAGACTTTGCCTTCGACGGGGAAAGGGGATGCCCCGGGAAGACGAGGACTTAAAGCCCTTCGCCTTCCATGAAGCCTTCAACTTGGGGACAGTAGATGGAGCACTGTCCCTCAAGATAGAAGACTTGGAAAAGCCCTGAAAAGAAGAGGTTGAAGATGAAGGGGAATCAAACAGGGCGCTGCCCCCACTACCTCACTTACCTCACCACCTACCTGGTCCTGCTCGGTATTCATAGGCTCTAAATCCAGGTCCAGAGCGCCGACGTCTTCTGAAACCTCCGCGTAGAGGGTCTCATCTATGAGAGGCTGGGTCACGACCCGGATCTGCCCAATGATGGGGGCGGCCACTTCAGTTGGTACGGCCGCGGTGATCCGGGCTCCGGGTTAGAGAAGGTCTCTCCACTTCTCGTCGAGGATGTAT
Source organism: Macrobrachium rosenbergii (assembly GCF_040412425.1). NCBI lineage: Eukaryota > Metazoa > Arthropoda > Malacostraca > Decapoda > Palaemonidae > Macrobrachium > Macrobrachium rosenbergii. The sequence goes on along the minus strand of NC_089792.1, from coordinate 34,607,955 downwards.
GGCTTCCCCGACGGAACGTTTCTCCCGAACCCAGCCACCCAAGCGCGGAGGGACTCAAGAGCCTCTTTCTTAGAGGACTCGTCAGCCTGAAAAAAGGGGGTGAGTCAAAGGGAGGCTAAGAAATACCTAAATAAAATAAATTACAAAATATTGCGAAACATTGCAATATGGAAGGCAGAATTAACATGCGGGTGGAAAGCAAATAGCTTACCGACTCGTCCTGGGTGCACCCGCAAAGAGCAAAGCACACCTCGCAGCCCTCCGGGTGCCAAACATTCAGATCATCCAGTCGGACCGCACAACCAGCGTGGGTCCGACACACCACATGGCCATAGGGTTGCTGAAGAGTGGCGGAACACCCGGGCTCCTCACAGCGAACAGTCTGTAAGTGAAACAGTAAATGAGCTTACCTTCCTAAGAAACTTAAGATAATCAGGCAAGGGTTTTTCAGTAAACCACCGGAGTACTCCGGCGGAATGAAAAACCTCGTCAGAGACGGGCCTACTAAAAAGTAACTTAATTTAAGGTAAGCTGGGTACAAACCCCCCCGACTGCCAGAGTAAACCGGCGGAACGAGGGGGTCGAATCGACGGGACCTTCACCACGAGGGATGCCGGGAACAGAACGGCGGAACCCAGGGGTGAAATCACCGGACTCTATGACCATCATGAAATAATAATAAATGATAAATAAATAAATTTCCACTCGACGGCGGGGTGAGCCGCCGGGAAATTCAAAATAATTAACATCTATCGGCGGGGTAAGCCGCCGGGGCATAAATAAACACACACTAGTCCACAGGCGGGATGAGCCGCCGGGGAAACATAACATAAATAAGATGGCGACGTAATTGGTTAACAAGACAATATAAATCTACATTCCCCGGAGTCCGGAACCACCCACACCGGAGATCTCAGGACCTTATCGTAGAGAACCAAAGAAGGGTGAGGCTGTCAAACACCACGATCCACCGGGGCAGATGTAAGCGCCAGTCAACCCAACTAAAGCATCTCGAACGCCAGAGCGAACATAAAACAAGGTCGAGAAGAAAACCCTGAGAAGTTCGAGAACCTGCTCGATCCTAGGAGAGCGGGTGAACGAAACATTGAGCTCAGCAACGAGTCACCTGGAACCAGCTCTGGGAGGGAGCGAATCCCTCAACCAGAAAGATTCACAACTTGGAGTGAGAGTCGGACACCAACATCACCCGCAAGAGAAGATGACGAGAAGCTGGACCCAAAACAGGGTGGGGGGGGGTGGACAGGGAAGGTAGTAGGCCAGAGCAGAGGCAAACAGGAGACTGGGGAGAAACTCACCCGCTCAACTGCATGATACCTAAAATCATGGCCTACACCTAAGGGAAAGGGGGAAAAAACGACCAAGACCTCTGTACTCTCACCTATAAACATAGACGTAGCCTATGATCAAAATAAAAAAGGGGGGGAGAAAAAAGGGAACAACAGGGAGAGAATTTCCGAGTCGAAGACCAACCAGAGCCGAACGTAAGGGAGGTATAACGCTCGTGGAGGAGAAATGCCCACAGAAAAAACTTCAACCCCTTCGTAAAGAAGAGGGAGGAGAATGGGGACTCACTCCACACCCAAACAACGGACAGAGGAAGGCACGACAACAGAAATCCCTCAACCTGCTGACCCCATCCTCTCGCTTAACCTAACTCAAGGGAAGGGAGAACAGGAGGTCAAGGGGGCAATAAAAGCCTAACGTACACTAGGCTGGGACAAAATTAACCAAATAAATCACCAAATGTGTGTGAAATAAACAATATAAATTAAAATAAAAATATACTGTGTTTGGCGCGTAGCCTAACCGAAGGAAGCGACAGGGTGAGCCTGACGTCCCCACGGAACTAGACAACGCAGAGATAGCATGATGTCGAGCACCAGCCAATAAAAATAATGAATATAAATATAATTATTTATTAAGCTAAAATGTCCAAGAGGAAACATCCTGGGGAGAAAACTAAGCGGGAACAAAACGGGAACCCGATGCGGGAACCCTAAGGAACGGATCAAAAACATTATCGTTAGAAAAGAAACCGAACAATCCCGCTTAGAAAACCACCAGGATGAGACCTATGGGGAAGCATAAGGCATGAGCCGACCAGGAAAAACCCAAACAGAACAAGCCGAGTGGGTAAACCTCGCAGACAACATGGCTGGCTGGGGGACGCCATAGCGTCATAACAAAGCCACGAATAATAATAATTACGGGCTAAGACAGCCAACAATTCATAAGACAACCCCAAAATAAGATGGTACTTAACTTGGACATGGTAAAGCTGCTCGATGACATGATAAAGATGCAAAATAAGCCGAAAAACACAGGCTAACAAAACACCGTAGCGTAAAAATCAAGTGCTAGAAATGGAATGAGTTCAGATGGCGCTGGGGTCGCTGCGTGGCGGGCTGGGGAGCGTGGGCGCTGGTACGGCCCCTCGCTCTTCTCGGGGATATTGACATAGGGATGTCTATCGAGTGTGGCTCTGTGGTTGTGATTCCTTCACTCACCCTTGTTTATACCGACATCTTCATTGAAGGTGCTCGATCTGTGGGGTAGTAACTCCAGCATTCCTGTAAGCTTTTTCTCTGGTATATTTAGCAATATTTATACCTAGAAATTCGTGTAAGAATGGAATTTCACCGGGTGACACGGGGGCCGAGCTCAGAAAATACATTTTCATATCTGTTAACTCAAGGGGAATTCTTTTAGTTGATAATAAGTTTGTCATTGTGTGGGCTCGAACCACAGGAAACAAGGACTCAGGACTACAGTGACACGCCCCTTAACCCATACGGCCATCAAGGACATTACTTGAGACAGTGTGGAGAGTTGAAGTTTTTAGTTGCTGAAAATAATTTTACTGAGAATGGTTATGAGATTTTACTATACAAGTGAAGCTTGTGTTAGAATATGCAGATGTAAAAGTTGCAGCTAGTAGCCTAGATCTTATTAGGTAACTGTAGGAATGGTTGATCTAGTCAGGTGTGTATTGTTTGTATGATCCTGACTGACATATCAGTAACAAAATGTGGGTGCTTATTATACCCTCTCTCAATTTTTATATGGGTAGATACCTTTTGGCTATAAGTTTTAATTTAAACCTTGCTGTCTCATGGAAATCTAGGTACTGTATGCCATGTAAGAACTAGTGGATGTTTAGACCACAACTTTGTAGTGAAGTAAAAACATATTTCAGGCATAATTGTCACGGTAACAGAATTTGATAAATCCCTGTACAGGCTGAGAATGTTTATAAGAAGTAATACTGTAGTAAGGGGCATGAAATTATAAATCAAACTCATTGTTTGCACAATAGCCCACAGTCAAGATTTTCATGAATCCTAGCCTCTTCATTTCTGATTTAAAAGATCATCTGCTGGCTGGACAGCCACACCACACATGCACCTCCTTAGATCATTTGTTCATGCAAGTAAGAGCTTCAGTTCTTGTATATCTGGCTTGTAAACAAGAAGCTTGTAATCTTAGAATTAGCTAGTTATTCTGTTATTTCATTATTTAAGCATTTCTCTTTATTCACACAAAAAATTATTTCTGTTTTATTTTGTCTTTTCTGTGGTAATTTAGTAAAATAATGAATCAGTGTCAACTGGTGGGGTTTCTGCTACCTTTCTATACCGTATTGGATAGCATTTCACTAAGGGAAAGTGCTTTAACACACTGTAATTGATTTCACAGAAAAATTCTGCTTTTCTTTAACAAATATAATTTTTCCAGTCCTCTATTGTTATTTGATATTTAATTTTGATCCTTGTAAGTTAATGATTACTGAGTTTTAGACTGATTAGTCTTTTTGACTTATTGATGTTTGATTTCCTTCGTGGCTGACATTTTCCTTGTCTTTTGTTGGTATGGTATTTATATTAAGATTAATTACATATGTATTATTGTTTGTAACGTAAAGAATGAAATAGCTTCATATTTCTTACTCTGATTTTGACTTCCTCGTGTTGGTCCCTCTTTAATTACCAGAATTTCATTGTCTTTGCATAAAGTAATTGCCACTTTTTCTCCTTGCATGTAAAAGTTTATAATAGTTTGTATTCTAAATTATTATTCAACATATTAAATATTTTATGTGTATTCTGTATTTTTATAGAATTTTGCAGCTTGTGTTTTAAGGAGCCTTTAAGGCCATATGATTTGTAAAATTATAATAATTGACCCATGTGATTCCCTCAACCTCATAAGTTTACCTACAGAGTTGGCTGTTGACTGAATGGTGCTGATCCCCTATCAGGCAGCTTGCTTTTGCTGAGTCATCTAATTTTACAGTATGATCATTGTCAGGAGTGCCAGTCTTCACATTTTCTTCTGCTTTGTCCAAGAAAGATGTCCTTTCAAGCACACTGAACCCAGGATTGGACCAAATTAATTACACTATGTTGGAACCTGATGATTATCAGGAACAACCAATATCTGGAGTATGGCTTTTGTTTCATACCCAGCAATGCTATTGGGAGGTAGAATCAACTAAAAGAAGTGGTGGACTTGCTACGTCCCATGCCTGGAACATAGGTGAAGTCCTGGTCTGGGTGAGGTCCCAGGTCTGAAACTTGGCTTGCATTTTGTTGTCACCAAAGACAACCAGTAGAGTTGCATACATATAACAAGAAACAGAAGAGTCCACAGTCTTGGGCCTAGAATACGGTAAAGTATTTTTCTGAGCTCGGCCCCGTGTCACCCGGTGAAATTCCATTCTTACACGAATTTCTAGGTATAAATATTGCTAAATATACCAGAGAAAAAAGCTTACAGGAATGCTGGAGTTACTACCCCCAGATCGAGCACCTTCGATGAAGATGTCGGTATAAACAAGGGTGAGTGAAGGAATCACAACCACAGAGCCACACTCGATAGACATCCCTATGTCAATATCCCCGAGAAGAACGAGGGGGCGTTACCAGCGCCCCACGCTCCCCAGCCCGCCACGCAGCGACCCCAGCGCCATCTGAACTCATTCCATTTCTAGCACTTGATTTTTACGCTACGGTGTTTTGTTAGCCTGTGTTTTTCGGCTTATTTTGCATCTTTATCATGTCGTCGAGCAGCTTTACCATGTCCAAGTTAAGTACCATCTTATTGTGGGGTTGTCTTATGAATTGTTGGCTGTCTTAGCCCGTAATTATTAATTATTCGTGGCTTTGTTATGACGCTATGGCGTCCCCAGCCAGCCATGTTGTCTGCGAGGTTTACCCACTCGGCTTGTTCTGTTTAGGTTTTTCCTGGTCGGCTCATGCCTTATGCTTCCCATAGGTCTCATCCTGGTGGTTTTCTAAGCGGGATTGTTCGGTTTCTTTTCTAACGATAATGTTTTGATCCGTTCCTTAGGGTTCCCGCATCGGGTTCCCGTTTTGTTCCCGCTTAGTTTTCTCCCAGGATGTTTCCTCTGGACATTTTTAGCTTAATAAATAATTATATTTATATTCATTATTTTTATTGGCTGGTGCTCGACATCATGCTATCTCTGCGTTGTCTAGTTCCGTGGGGACGTCAGGCTCACCCTGTCGCTTCCTTCGGTTAGGCTACGCGCCAAACACAGTATATTTTTATTTTAATTTATATTGTTTATTTCACACACATTTGGTGATTTATTTGGTTAATTTTGTCCCAGCCTAGTGTACGTTAGGCTTTTATTGCCCCCTTGACCTCCTGTTCTCCCTTCCCTTGAGTTAGGTTAAGCGAGAGGATGGGGTCAGCAGGTTGAGGGATTTCTGTTGTCGTGCCTTCCTCTGTCCATTGTTTGGGTGTGGAGTGAGTCCCCATTCTCCTCCCTCTTCTTTACGAAGGGGTTGAAGTTTTTTCTGTGGGCATTTCTCCTCCACGAGCATTATACCTCCCTTACGTTCGGCTCTGGTTGGTCTTCGACTCGGAAATTCTCTCCCTGTTGTTCCCTTTTTTCTCCCCTTTTCCTTCTCTCCCCCCCTTTTTTATTTTGATCATAGGCTACGTCTATGTTTATAGGTGAGAGTACAGAGGTCTTGGTCGTTTTTTCCCCCTTTCCCTTAGGTGTAGGCCATGATTTTAGGTATCATGCAGTTGAGCGGGTGAGTTTCTCCCCAGTCTCCTGTTTGCCTCTGCTCTGGCCTACTACCTTCCCTGTCCACCCCCACCCTGTTTTGGGTCCAGCTTCGTCATCTTCTCTTGCGGGTGATGTTGGTGTCCGACTCTCACCCAAGTTGTGAATCTTTCTGGTTGAGGGATTGCGCTCCTCCCAGAGCTGGTTCCAGGTGACGTTGCTGAGCTCAATGTTTCGTTCACCCGCTCTCCTAGGATCGAGCAGGTTCTCGAACTTCTCAGGGTTTTCTTCTCGACCTTGTTTTATGTTCCGCTCTGGCGTTGAGATGCTTTAGTTGGGTTGACTGGCGCTTACATCTGCCCCAGTGGATCGTGGTGTTTGACAGCCTCACCCTTCTTTGGTTCTCTACAATAAGGTCCTGAGATCTCCGGTGTGGGTGGTTCCGGACTCCGGGGAATGTAGATTTATATTGTCTTGTTAACCAATTACGTCGCCATCTTATTTATGTTATGTTTCCCCGGCGGCTCATCCCGCCTGTGGACTAGTGTGTGTTTATTTATGCCCCGGCGGCTTACCCCGCCGATAGATGTTAATTATTTTGAATTTCCCGGCGGCTCACCCCGCCGTCAAGTGGAAATTTATTTATTTATTATTTATTATTATTTCATGATGGTCATAGAGTCCAGTGATTTCACCCCTGGGTTCCGCCGTTCTGTTCCCAGCATCCCTCGCGGTGAAGGTCCCGTCGATTCGACCCCCTCGTTCCGCCGGTTTACTCCGGCGGTTGGAGGGGTTTGTACCCAGCTTACCTTAAATTAAGTTACTTTTTAGTAGGCCCGTCTCTGACGAGGTTTTTCATTCCGCCGGAGTACTCCGGTGGTTTACTGAAAAACCCTTGCCTGCTTAGCTTAAGTTTCTTAGGAAGGTAAGCTCATTTACTGTTTCACTTACAGACTGTTCGCTGTGAGGAGCCCGGGTGTTCCGCCACTCTTCAGCAACCCTATGGCCATGTGGTGTGTCGGACCCACGCTGGTTGTGTGGTCCGACTGGATGATCTGATTGTTTGGCACCCGGAGGGCTGCGAGGTGTGCTTTGCTCTTTGCGGGTGCACCCAGGACGAGTCGGTAAGCTATTTGCTTTCCACCCGCATGTTAATTCTGCCTTCCATATTGCAATGTTTCGCGATATTTTGTAATTTATTTTATTTAGGTATTTCTTAGCCTCCCTTTGACTCACCCCCTTTTTCAGGCTGACGAGTCCTCTAAGAAAGAGGCTCTTGAGTCCCTCCGCGCTTGGGTGGCTGGGTTCGGGAGAAACGTTCCGTCGGGGAAGCCATACGTCCTCGACGAGAAGTGGAGAGACCTTCTATACCCCGGAGCCCGGATCGCCGCAGCCATACCAACTGAAGTGGCTGCCCCCATCATTGGGCAGATCCGGGTCGTGACCCAGCCTCTCATAGATGAGACCCTCTACGCGGAGGTTTCAGAAGACGTCGGCGCTCTGGACCTGGATTTAGAGCCTATGAATACCGAGCAGGACCAGGTAGGTGGTGATGTAAGTGAGGCAGTGGGGGCAGGCGCCCTATTTGATTCCCCTTCTTCATCAACCTCTTCCTTTCAGGGCTTTTCCAAGTCTTCCATCTTGAGGGACAGTGCTCCATCTACTGTCCCAAGTTGAAGGCTTCGTGGAAGGCGAAGGGCTTTAAGTCCTCGTCTTCCCGGAAGGCATCCCCTTTCCCCGTCAAGGCAAAGGTTTCGCACCTCTGGCCTCCTGGAGTAAAGCTGGAACCTCGGGCAAGGAGCGAGTAAGAGGCGGCCAGACCCAGCCCTCCTCGCCAGCCTCCTTGACCCTGAGGCGTTTGCTGGGATGCTCCTAGCCAGATTCTCGTCGGAGATCGATTCCAAGCTTTCGAAGCTTGCGGACAGACTGCAAAGTCAGGAGAATCTGATCGCTGATATGGCTCGCTCGGCGGTGCCGACCCAGTTATCAGATCGCTGATACTGCTTCCCTCCCTCCTTTTGACGTTGGAAACCCGTGGCGTTTTTTGCTCTCACGTGCCATTTGCCATGAGGATACCCTGACAATCGAGGGTTTGGGCACGAGACATCTGGAGGAGTTGGAGTTCTTCCCTCCTGACCTCTTGCCCCCCTATCCAGGCTTCGTTAGGCTGACGGAGGAAGCCTGGGTACGACCAGATAAGGTCCCAAAGGAGACGGTGATCTTCCCTAGGGACCAGGCACAATCGGCTCTGCTTCGCACTCTCACGGAGTGGCAACCAGAGAATACAAAGCTCACTCCGTTCAAGGGGAACTATACCATGTTCTCCTTGGGAGACAAGTTGCCCACTCCCTGCCTGAATAAAGTTGCTTTGGCGACTGCTCATGCCTGCTTCAAGGCAAACCCTTGCCTCAGCTCAGGAGACGGACTCACATCCCTGGTGTTCCCGGGGTGAGGAGTTCTGGAGGGACGCCCCATCTACGTTCACGGTGGGTAAATTAGATGCCTTCTGTGTGTCCTCACAATTCAGTCAGCCACTTCCCAAACTCCCAGAAGCTCTCCTGAAGACGGAGTTCGAGGCAAGGACGAGACTGAGCCGGTCTTTGAATTCCTTGTGTCTGTCAGAGGCGGTGGCCGTCTCATGCGCAGACGAACAGCTCTTCCAGGTTCTGGCTAAATCCCTGTTGGCAGGTTTTCAGTCAGACCTGTATGACTTCATGGTGGCCAAGTTGGAGTGCCGCAAATTCATTTTCGCGGATGCCACCATTCGTCATGAGCCTAATAAGCTCATGAAGAGCTCCATCTGGGGGACTAACCTCTTCCCAGAGGATGAAGTCTCGAAGGTCCTGGGCGAAGCTACTAGGGCTAATCAGAGCCTACGTGCGAGGTGGGGTATTTCCGCCTTCAAACGGAAAACTCCCGAAGCTGGTGGTTCCCAGGGTAAGTCGGGGAAACGCTTCAGGAGAAGGAGGCCTCATCCCCAGACAGTGGTTCAAGCTGTCCCAGTCTCGGCAGTAGGCCAACCCTCCACCTCCAAGGCTCAACCCCACCAATACGTGCTGGTTCAACCAGCCCAACCTCTTGCTGCACCATCATACGTCTCTTCTCCGGCGTACAACTCCTCCTATGAGGGCCGTGGGGTCTTTCACGGCCTTAATAGAAGTGCAAGGGGAGGCAGGGGTCGCGCCCCATACAGAGGTAGAGCTGGATCCGCCTCTCGGGAAGATCAGGCCGTGGTAGAGGAAGCAAACCCTCTTCCTCCCACTGAGACCAATCAGGTAGGTGGTCGCCTCTACTGGTTCAAAGACCAGTGGACCTTCAGCCCTTGGGCACACAGCATTGTGTCCAAGGTCTGGGTTGGAGCTGGATCAGGATCCCCTCCTTGATCAGGTTTTACCAACCCCCTCCAAAACCCTACAGGACTTTGTAACAGAGCTTCTCAACAAGAGAGCAATAAAGAAAGTAAGGCACCTCAAATTTCAAGGCAGGTTGTTCACGGTCCCAAAGAAAGATTCCGGCCATCAAAGAGTGATTCTAGATCTATCACGTCTAAATCGCTATATAAGATGCGACAAGTTTCGCATGCTACGGTAGCTCAGGTACGGACTCTACTTCCGCGTGGAGCCGTCACCACCTCTATCGATCTTTCAGACGCTTACTATCACGCCCCGGTTGCGCGGAACTTCTCTCCCTTCCTGGGTTTCAAACTCGGAAGCAAGCCTACTCCTTCAGAGTCATGCCTTTCGGACTCAATGTAGCCCCAGGATTTTTACGAAACTGGCGGAAACAGTCGTTCAGCAACACGGTCCCGGGAATCTCCTGGCGGCTTACCTGGACGATTGGATAATCTGGGCTCCGACAGTTCTGGAGTGCCGGAAGGCTACGACCATAGTGATCAAGTTTCTGAGTCGTTAGGCTTTCAGCTGAACAGGAGAAGTCCCGCCTGACTCCGAATCCCGGTTTCAGTGGCTAGGCCTCCAATGGGACCTGACCGTACAGGTTGTCCCTCCCGCCACCCAAGTGGAAGGAGATTGCCGCCGCTACCAGAAAATTTCTGAGGAACAAAGCAGCTTCCCGCCGGTCTCAAGAAAGGATTCCCGGCTCCCTTCAATTCGCCTCAGAGACGGACCTGCTTTTGAAAGCGAAACTAAAAGATATAAACAGAGTATGGCGGAGACGAGCCAATGTCAGGCTCAGAGACAGGGTCTCTTCAATCCCCATGAATCTTGAAAACAAGACTCGGCCATGGTCCACAGTCAGTGGCCTGTCGAAGTCGGTTCCACTTCAATTTCCCCCTCCGGCGTTGGTAATCCACACGGACGCTTCATTAAGCGGTTGGGAGGGTACTCACCAAAACAAAAGTTCAAGGAACGTGGTCTACAATGTTCCAACAGTTTCATATAAACACCTTGGAAGCTATGGCAGTGTTTCTAACACTCAAGAAACTTCACCCCACCAGCCGGATTCACATCAGGCTTGTGCTGGACAGCGCCTTGGTGGTTCATTGCATCGACAGGGGCGGCTCCAAATCAGGTCGCGTAAACCAGGTGATGGTAGCTATCTTCTCCTTGGCGAACAAGCACGGCTGGCATCTGTCAGCCACCCACCTAGCGGGGTGCGAACGTGGTGGCGGACTCCTGTCCAGGACTACTCCGTTGGAGACGGAGTGGTCTCTGGACGGGGACTCCTTCAAGTGGATTCGCCGCCGGGTTCCGGGCCTCCAAGTGGATCTGTTCGCCACGGAGAGCAATCACAAGCTTCCCTGTTACGTGGCTCCCAACCTGGACCCCAGGCTTTTGCCACAGATGCGATGTCCATAAATTGGAATTGTTGGGAGAGGATATATCTGTTTCCTCCGATAAACATGTTGTTAAAAGTCCTACACAAACTCAGTTCATTCAACGCCAATTAGCTCTAGTAGCTCCCTATTGGCCGAAGAGCAACTGGTTTCCTCTATTACAGGAACTCAAGTTGCGGTGTCATCAGATACCCAAACCCAGACTGACCCAAGTAGTACAAACAAAGACTGTGTCAGCTTCCTTAAGGATTCAGAATGCACTGGTTTTATGGACTTTATAAAGTTTGCTGCAAAGAAGGGAGCAAACATTGACCCCGTCAACACTCTGTTTTTGGAATCAGACAAGAGGGATTCTACTCTCAGACAATACGATTCGGCACTCAAAAAATTGGCGTCCTTTTTAAAGGCATCTGGAGCTCAAACTATGACAACCAACTTAGCAGTTACTTTCTTTAGGTCATTGTTTGAAAAAGGCCTTGCTCCGGCCACTATTACTACAGCTAAATCAGCCTTAAAGAAGGTATTTTTGTACGGTTTTAATATTGACCTTACAGATTCATACTTCTCCTCCATCCCCAGAGCATGTGCCCGTTTGAGACCAGTAACTTGCCCTCCTTCCGTTACCTGGTTCCTCAACGATGTTTTGAAATTAGCCACTGACATTGATAATTCTCTATGCTCATACTTGGATCTGTTAAGGAAAACCTTGTTTCTGATTAGCTTAGCTTCAGGTGCCAGAATTTCAGAGCTATCAGCCCTCACTAGAGGTGATGATCATGTTAACTTCCTTCCATCCGGAGAAGTCCTCCTTTCCCCTGATCATACGTTCTTAGCTAAGAATGAAGACCCTCAGGACAGGTGGTCCCCTTGGAAGGTGGTGCCTCTTCCTCAGGACCGGTCATTGTGTCCAGTTTTTACCTTAAAGTCTTACCTACAAAGAAGTCCACAGTTTAAGTCGGGTCCTCTTTTCATTAGGGAGAAAGGCGGTACTCTCTCTTTGAATGCTATAAGACAACAAATTCTGTATTTTATTAAGCAAGCTAACCCGGATTCAGTTCCATAGGTTCATGATATCCGAGCAGTAGCTACCTCCACTAATTATTTTTATAATATGGATTTTGCCGAACTTACCAAGTACTGTATACAGGATGGAAATCACCTCTAGTGTTTAAACGCCACTATTTAAAATCACTCGAAGCTCTAAAATTTTCTACAGTGGCTGTGGGAAGTGTCATCTCCCCACCTTAATTATCCTTATCCCTTTCCTTTCCCCCCCCGCCCGCCTGCCTCATTTATTTCACTGCCTGCCTTTCTGGATTGATCATGCCTCGCTGCCTTGCTCCTCATACTTGATACTGGTATACCTGATTATTGCTTGTCTTGTGATTTGGATTTGATATGTTGTGGATTTAGATTTAGTCAGAGGTACTGAAGCAGGTTTTTTCTGAGCTCGGCCCCGTGTCACCCGGTGAAATAGTGTCAGAGAATCATGCCATGACTGCAAAGCTACAACAGAATACAAAAGGTAACTGGAAAGAAACATATGCTATGGAAAAATAGAGTTAATAAAAATATCTCAACAATGAAAATTGGGCTTAACTATAGGTAAATACTGGTGGCATAATACACCTCACATCAAAAGGGTACAATGAAATAGCAAACTTAACCTAGGAACAAGGTAGAAACACTAACATATAGTACAATAGGGGAAAATAAAAGGCCCCTACAATTCAATAGAATAACCAGTAATTACAAACTTAAACCTAAAAGCAACGAGATACAAATGAAAGACAAAAATATATGAGGTACATGAAGCAAAATAAAGGGATTTTGACAAAGGAAAAATCTATTTCTGAGGGAGGCCCGTGTCACCCGGTGACCCCCCCTAGAATATTTTGAGGTACAGGTTCGCCCCCCCTACTGGCTCATGCCAAGCCTGGGGATGGTGCTAGTCTGGAATGAGTTCAGATGGCGCTGGGGTCGCCGCGTGGCGGGCTGGGGAGCGTGGGCGCTGGTACGGCCCCTCACTCTTCTCGGGGATGTTGACATAGGGATGTCTATCGAGTGTGGCTCTGTGGTTGTGATTCCTTCACTCACCCTTGGTTATACCGACATCTTCATCGAAGGTGCTCGATCTGGGGGTAGTAACTCCAGCATTCCTGTAAGCTTTTTTCTCTGGTATATTTAGCAATATTTATACCTAGAAATTCGTGTAAGAATGGAATTTCACCAGGTGACACGGGGCCTCCCTCAGAAATAGATTTTTCCTTTGTCAAAATCCCTTTGTTAATGATGATTGCATTCAATAGAACATGCAGACTTGGCTAGGGCTTTTTTGTTGACAGGAATGACTAACAAAAGAGGCAGATATGGTTGAGGCCCATGCGTAGAACACAACCAGGTTCACCTGCCAGTTGAAACAAGCAGCACATGTGGTGAACAGTTGGACATCTAGACAAGAACTGACTTCCTACCTCAAGAAGTGTCGCTAATGGAGAATCATATAACTGGGAGGAACTGTGCTTATGGCCTGGGCCATATTCTCAATATGCTCATGTACTCTTTCACCTGGACTCATGATGCGTAGGCCCTCAACAATGGCTGTGCGCTGTTTGACAGTAGGGGGGACAGAAACATGTTAGAAAGCAGTCTTTTGCCATAGGATTATGGAAACAGACCAAAGATGTTTTTAACTGTGAGTCTAAATCAGAATTGTAACAATGCTGATGGAGGAATCTGCCTGTTATCTTGAAACATGGGAAGCTACAAGCCTTTTTACCATCCCCTTGTTGACCTACAGAACACGGTTTTTATCAAAGACAGGGTCAAATAATTTGATTGCCAGTTTATTTTCTCCACCTTCTTCAAAACTCTGGATGCATGCACATGACACCTGGTTTTTCTTGCATTCTGTCAACCATGATGTTTGATTAGTGAGAAACAGTGCAAGGATGTCATGTGAACCATAAAGATATCCATACAACTATGCTTTTGCACTTGAGTCTTGAAAAATGCAACAAGCTACAGGTTGTCACACCAATAGCATATTCTTCCTTGGTCCCAAGGGGATGGGCCTGGCGCTTACATCCTCACTTACCTCCTTTGAGTTTGTCTGTGGATATGGAGATATAAACATTAGTAATTTCCAAATGGAGTTCTTTGACTGCTTAATGGTGGACACAAGTCTCATACCTAGTTACCACTTTACCAGTTGATGATGAAATAAGGTGTCAGATTCCTTCAGGGCCAAGTGAGTGATGGCTTTCCCAGATCATACCATGGTTCTAAAGGATGCCAGTTGATTATTCAAAGATCACTATTGTTTGTTCAAAAGACATCAGGACAAAATAGGCAAATCCTGAGATCTACTTAAAGAATAAGGTTCAGCATTTACCCGGATCATACACTAAGACTGGAAAGTTGAGATAGACTGTACCTTTGAAGATGGTAATCAGGCTGTATTGAGGCAGGTGTTGAAATGACTCTCCAAATATTTTATTGCTTCCAAGCAACTGAAAGTTTTGATAAGGATGGTGTACCTCTTCTATCCTGACAATAGATCGAAATGCTCCATCCAGAAAAGGTACTGCCTTATGTATTATGTCCATTGTGGTTGCCTTCTAGGACATATCTTTGTTTTCCCTTGCTCTGCATTCTGTGTGCACAGGCTTTGATGGTACCTGCTTTGCTTCTCCCTTTCAGCTAGCATGGAAATTTCCAAGTCAGTTTGGAAAGTTTGGATGTGTTCTTTGCAATAACAACCTCAGAATAGCAGTTGTACAGCCAGTCAGTTATACAGTCAGTATCCTGAAGAGTGTCAGAAGGGATTGTTGTTCGTATCAAGCCTTTGTGAAACTATTAGTTTGACCTTCAAGCTCATATCCTTCATTGGGAAGAATAGAAATAGGGGAAGAATGTCATGCCACATATAAAACAAATTGGGTGATTGAGCAGAGACCAGTGAGCCAGAAGTTTCCTAGGGCAGCCTTCAAGAAAATGTCTACACATTGGGGCCTCACTGAGTCAGTCAGGATCCTTTTGATAGACTGTCACACACCCTGTCTTGTGACTCAGGTTTATTAAATTCATTATGTATTGAATGGGTATGGAGCTCTAAGAGTTGTAAATAGGTCTCTGGTTTCATATCAGTGATCAAGAAAAAATTACTGCTAGAATTATTTTGCTGCACAGGGGGTATTCCCAATGATATTCCATATGGCAGGAACCTACTACGTCAAACCCAAGCCTTTCATATCTCATGGAAACCATAAGATTTTAATCTTTTCTTTTGGAGGTGCCCAGCTAGCTGCAGAAGCAGTGATCCCCCCAGGTATACTAATTTCAAAACTTGGAGAGGTTTCTACAGTTACCTTATCTAGGTCTGGTTGTCAAGATCAAGAAGAATCTGATTGATATCCCAAAACCCGTTGTGATTATGTAAAAGCTTATGCATCTCATCATGAAGTCATCTATCTCCATACACTCAGCATATTGTGAGATGGAATTTTTTGACTGGCCTCTTTCGAGACAGATTGACAAGTTGAGTTTCATCATAGGTATCTCTACTGTAGGATGTAGGCAAGAGGCTTGGATTTTGCAGTTCACCCATTGGCAAAAATACAACTTCAGATAACGAGGACTAGCCTTGGTATCCTTCACCCAGGGCAAGTTCTCTACAGGCTACTACCGAAGGTATTGCCAAGTGATTCCTCGTTTTTTCAGATCAGACAAGTCATCTATGAGAGGCACTGGTGACAATACAGTGTAGTTTGATGCTTGTGCTGTCAGTCAGAATTCTCTTTTTATTTCTTTAGGATAGTCTGATGTGAAAACTGGGGGAATGCTCACATAATCAGGTCTGTTAACCTAAAGCCTTTGGTTAGTTCACTGATGTAATTCCAACGAACTTAAATTAGTTCCCTTTTTCCATTCAACTAAATTTATAATTTTTCCTCAGTGGCTTATTTTCTCACCTACATTACAGTTTGGGTAAATTAGAATGATTGGTTGTTGTGAAAAAAATTAGTCTTTCAGAAAACAAAACTCAGTTTTTTCATTACAAACCCATCATTTATATCAAACGTTTCTTCCTAACCCCAGTGATTGGTTCCACCCATAGTTCTGGTTACATGAAAAGTGAGGCTCTTATTTGCCTGGAACGTGGGAGTATGTGCTGTGAGGCTTTCCAGCCATTAGAAGATCTTATTCTTTTAAAGGGGGAATGGAATATCCAGAATTCATGAAGATTATAAATTTGAGCTTTTGTAAATGATGGGTTTGTTTTGAAACAATTAGTGTTGTTTGTAAAAAACTTTTCCTTGTCAATGCATGTTTTGTAGCTAGCTGTATGACATGTACTAACTGCAGTACAGCACTTACTTTGAACAAGTACTTACTAGCATTTATACAATAATTTTTATGAAATGCAATATTTAATAATTATCTTTTCTTCATTCCATTAGGAACATCCTGTCACAGTGAGCGTTGATGTGGAACCTAGTTTCTTGGGAATAGGTCCTTATCACCTGATGGTTGGTATGAACAACAGAGCATGGATTTATACACTCGGTGATGATTCTACTATGTTGCTTCGTGACCGAGAATATCTGGGGACCATCACCTCAGTGCGAGTTAATGCTGATTACGCATCTGTCTTGTATGAAGGAAAATACAATTTCATTTGGTTAGTAGATCTCTCTCTCTCTCTCTCTCTCTCTCTCTCTCTCTCTCTCTCTCTCTCTCTCTCTATATATATATATATATATATATATATATATATATATATATATATATATATATATCGTATATAAAAATAACAGTTTATTTTGCTGACGGCGTTTTGCAATATCTCATTGCATCTTCAAGGCTGTAATTTACAATAAAATATAGCTGAAAATCTTATAAAAAAAACACAAAAAGTAAATAAATAAAACACAAAAATAGTGATTTTTAAACTATTTTATTTTTTGTGTTTTTTTATGATTTTAAGTTTTATTTTATTGTAAAAAATTACAGCCTTGAAGATGGAATGAGAAATTGCAAAATGCCGTCAGCAAAATAAACTGTTTTTTTATATATGTACTGCCTTTTCCTAGATGTCCCCTTGATAGCTATATATATATAGATATAGATATATATATATATATATATATATATATATATATATATATATATATATATATATATATATATATATATATATATATATATATATATATATATATATATATATATATATATATATATATATATATATATATATATATATATATGTACATACAGTAAAACCCCGTGTTCACGTTCTCACAATTCACGGACTCACGCATTCGCAGATTTCTCTGTGGAACGTATCTACCCATTGCTGCAGTATTTTTTACTGAGAAATATTCACTAATTACTATTTTCATATCATTTTCATGACTAAATGCACTTTTTGTGATCAGACTATTAAAATACTCAGGTATAAGCATTTTTAGAGGGTTTTTCTTGTATTTAAGCTATCAAAATAGGCAGTTCTAAGTGTTTTTGAGGGGTTTTAAGTATTTGCGGATTTTAGCTATTCGCAGGGGGGTGCGGTACGCATCCCCCGCAAATGTGGGGGTTTACTCTATATTCACACTAATGTCTCACACCCTGAAAATCTGGGAAAGAATAATGGATCAAAGAATTAGAGAAGAAACATGTGTAGGTGAAGAACAGTTTTGTTTCATGCCAGGAAGAGGAACAACAGATGCAGTGTTTGCCCTCTGACAGATGATGGAAAAACACCAGGAAAAGCAGACAGGACTGCACATAGTATTCATAGATCTGGAAATGGCATATGATAGAGTCGTATGCCAGAAGGTTTGGAGGTGTGTGCAAGTAAAGGGAACACCAGAGAAGTATGTGAGGTTGGTCCAAGATATGTATGAAGGAGCAAAAATGCAGGGTAGAAGCAGTGTTGGGTTAACTGAATGGATATCAGTAAGAGTTGGTTTACATCAGGGATCTGCTTTAAGTCCATATCTTTTTGACCTGATAATGGATGTGCTATCTCAAGGAATAAGAGATCAATACCCCTGGTGCATTTGTTTGCTGATGACATCTTGTTATGCAGCACCAACAGAGAGGTAGTGGAGTCAAAACTAGAGCAATGGAGGAAGGTACTGGAGGACAAAGGATTAAAGATCAGTAGGAAGAAGACTGAATACCTGAGTTTTAATGAAGATCAAGACTCAGAGATTAGGTGTCTTGGTTCAACAGTGGCTGATGATGGAAATTTGGATGTAGAAATAACACACAGAGTTCAGGCTGGATGGAAAAAATGGAGAAAGATGTCAGGTGTCTTGTGTGACTGCAGAATCAGCATAAAGGTTACAGGAAGAGTGTATAAGACAGTAGTGAGACCAGCTTTGATGTATGGAGCAGAAACATGGCCAGTAAAGAGAGTGCAAGAGAAGAAATTAGATTCAGTAGCGATGAAAAATGTTCAGGTGGATTTGTGGAGGAACAAAAATGGACAGGATAAAAAATTAAAGAATAAGGGGAGGTCTAAAGTTGTAGAACTACCAAAGAAGGCCCAGGAAAGAAGACTGCAGAGGTATGGCCATGTGATGAGGAGGGATGAGACAATATGTGGGGAGGAGAGTGATGCTGATGGAGGTGCCTGGTGGGAGAGCAAGAGGGAGACCGAAGCAAAGGTGGATGGATGTAGTTAGAGAAGACCTGAGAGACAAACAGTTGTCAGAGGACGATGAGTTTGACCGAGCCAGGTGGAGGAAAGCTGTCAGAAACATCGACCCCACATAGAAGTGGGAAAGATGCAGAGGAAGAAGAATATGTGATATATATATATATATATATATATATATATATATATATATATATATATATATATATATATATATATATATATATAGTTGGGCCCCATTTCTCTCCCCTCAAAGGGCCCAACATCTAAGGTAATGTGTCCAGCATAGAGCATGGTGGTTATTGTAAGTAGGAACAAGTGATTCTTTAAAACAGTTAACTAAATTCCAAAGTACATAGGTTTAAGGGGGAAATGATTAATTGTTCCTGTTTCTTGTTTATTTGCACCTCTTGTCTTACAGTTCCACCTATAGTTTCTTAACTGGTTTGAGACTTTGAGATAATGGTTTCAAGAGACTTAACAAATTTGATTAAGGGGGTTAATGTTTTGAGAGTCAATTACGCACTACACACTTATTGCGCTGTCTTCTGTTCCCCTTCTGCGTCCCCTCACTTTGGGACTCTCTCTCTCTCTCTCTCTCTCTCTCTCTCTCTCTCTCTCTCTCTCTCTCTCTCTCTCTCTCTCTCTCTCTCTGCTTAGACTCCCGTTTGACTCTGGTCTTTTCCTGTCTGTCTGTCCTTATATCTCCCATGTTCCCTTGTGTCAACCATGTCATATTCTGGGCAGGTACTGCTTTTCCTAAGGCACCTCCTCCATTTGTTTCATTCCAACTTTTGGAGGTGTGTTTTAAGGAATTCCTGTTGATCATTGGGTATTTTGCTCCTTGTGGGACGTCCTTAGGCCTCTGGCATTGATGGTATTTGATTTTCTAAAACAATTAGGCTTGACCTATGGGAGTGGTTTACTTTCTTTGGCTCGCCTTTGAAGGCAAAGGGGGTGAGGGGTGTTTTCTCACGCCTTAGCTAACCATATGTTCCCAGGCGTTTCCTTTGAAGGACCCTCGTGGATTTCGAAGGCACTGCCAGATGCGATTTCTCTTAGCGCCTTGTTAGTACTTGTGTGTTCTTGAAGTTGTAGTTGGCGACTTGTTGTGACAGGCGGGGAGATTTATGAGTTCATGGTCCTTTCTACTGACCAAATGGAAATAGGATATTTCCATTTTGAAAAAATATGTTTTCTTTGTTCTCTTGAATTTTATATATATATATATATATATATATATATATATATATATATATATATATATATATATATATATATATATATATATATATATATATATATATATATATATATATATATTTAATATATGTATATATATCTTATAAATATATAATATAATATATATATATATATATATATATATATATATAGTATATATATATATATACCATTTATATATATATGATATTGTGACAGTGTCCAGTGTCTGTTCTTTCAAAAATCAAACTTGAGTATCTACCATTTATATATGGTGACCCCGGAGTGTCCAGTGTCTGTTCTTTAAATCAAACCTGGTATCTAAGTGCTTGATATTTGATTACCAAACTTACCATTTATTCAACAATTATAGTTACCTCACAAAAGCCAGACACCTGAACCCTCATCACACATACAAGACGACTGATTTCTCTAAAGGCAACAGTGATCCCTTATAAACTTATCAATCATGAAAGAAAGCAGATTAAGTTAAGGTGTGAGGTAAAATCTAAGGGCGTCACTCCATTAACATTATAAAAGTTCAAGTATTTCTATTTATTTCATTTCCCTGGTTTGAGCTCACTTCAATTACTTGAAGGAAAACATCTCACTTACCACTCTATCTCTAATTCAAATCAAAATTACTGGTGGGTCAATGAATGAAAGTGTGATATGATATTTTAAATACAAAAATTTATTTCTAAATTCAAAGATTATACATGACATTAACAGTATCAGGGAAATTTATTATTACTTCAAGATAAAACAAAATTGTATTCAATCTGAATTAATCATCAGTCAAAATTAAATCAGAAATTAATTTATTAATTAATCAAAAGGGTTATTCGAGAAGAATTTAAATTGTTGAGTAACAAAACTTCAATTCCCAAGTGTTAAACAAAATAAGGAAAATAAATCAATCATATAAAAATGTGGATACAAAAGACAGAAATATACTCTGCAAAAGATTAAATATCAAAAAATGTAAAGCAATAATTAAGCCAATAGCAAATACATCACATATATGTATAAAAGAAAAATTCTTCAAAAGATAAAGCATAAAACATATAACACGAAAAAATATTAAAAAAGTGACAAGGTATCTTTACATATAACCACTGCAGATATTATTTTCAGTGCACTGAAACCCAATAATTATATTACAATACCTTGGTACCAAATGCTTCGTGTCTTTAACCAGGCGCCGTTACACACACTTAATAAAATGCACTGTTCAGATAACTCAGACACATTTATTAAGGAATTAAACAGTTAAAGGATATGAGTGACCATCGTCTATCTAAATATCAATTACATTAAAACAGGACATTCGTAAAATCTGAGAGAGAGAGAGAGAGAGAGAGAGAGAGAGAGAGAGAGAGAGAGAGAGAGAGAGAGAGCGTCTCCCTTCAACAACGCCTTTTGGTCTCTGAATGAGGACTCCTCTGTATCAGTGTTTTGATCGAGTCCCATAAAGCCTTGTACGCTAATGGAGAAGGTGATAGTCTCAGCAAGTTTTGAATATTGACTAACAAAGTGCACCCCTACACAGTGAACAAGGGCTCTCAGTCTCTCTCTCTGCCCACGCATAAGTCCCTTCTTATAAACCATACAGCGTCTCAAGACATACAGCCTTTAATCACTGTAACTTTACGCTATCTCTTTTACGGCATATGCGCATCTGAAACAAAATCATACAGTATACAACAATACACACATACACACGGGGAGATTACTGCATTATGAAAACCACAGCATAAGAATATATACAGTAAACCCCCATATTCGCAGTCTCACGATTCGCGGATTTCTCTATGGAACATATATATGCATTATTCGTTGAAAATTGGCCCATTCACGGTATTTTTCACTGAGAAATATTCACTAATTACTGTACTTTCATCTCATTTTCATGACTAAGTGCACTTTCTGTGATAAAACTATTAAAATACTCAGGTAGTGCTCGAGTTACGATAATTCACCTTACAATAATTCGATTTTGCAGTGGTGTAAGCAGTTAATACCGATATGACAATATTTATAAAACATTTTAAAATTTTGTGCTGGCGCAGACAGCAGCGTATAATCAGGCAGCGAGAGAGACCAAATTACAATAGACCAACTTCTTTTCCTCCATCTCATTATTCCATCTAGTTAAAAAAGTAAAAGAGAATGATAAAAGTATTGTTAGTAATGTTATACTCTTGCGTAAATGCATACAGCCATAAACAACTGAACGAAAACATGTTGTTTATCACCCCCCATTCCTATCAGGGCTAAGCTTGGACTTAATGGTGTTGGGAGTGTCGCTGTTCATCTCAGCAACCTGGAAAACTATGGATTAGACACTAATATCTGCTGTTTTCTGTTACTTTTACATGTCACCTTTTCCCACCCCTTCTCACTCCCCCTACTTATCAGGGGTGAGTTTGGACTTAAGGGGCATTGGGAATATCAATATTCATCATAGCGACCTCGAAAATTGTGGATTAGATACTAATATTTGTCGGTTTAGGTTATTTTTACATGTCACCCCCTTCCCTCCCCTTCTCACAACCCCTTCTTATTTGGGGTGAACTTGGACTTAAAGGGCATTGGAAGTATCACTATTCATCTCAGTGACCTTGAAAATTATGAATTAGACACTAATATCTGTCGTTTTTGGTTATTTTTACATGTCACCCCTCCTCACCCTCCCCTTCCTATCGGGGGTGAACTTGGACTTAAAGGCGATCGGGAGTATTACTATTCATCTCAGCGACCTCAAAAACTGTGGATTAGACACTAATATCAGTCGTTTTTGGTTATTTTTACGTTTCACCCCCTTCCCACTCCCTTCCTATCAGGGCTGAACTTGGACTTAAAGGACATTGGGAGAGTCACTATTCATCTCGGTGACCCCGAAAACTATAGATTAGACACTAATATCTGTAGTTTTCGGTTGTTTTTACATGTCACCCCCTTCTCATCCCCCTTCCTATAGGGACTAAACTTGGACTTGAATGGCATTAGGGGTATCACTATTCATCTCAGCGACCTCAAAAACTATGGATTAGACACTAATATCTGTCTTTTTCAGTTATTTTTACATGTCACCCCCTTCCCTCCCCTTCTCACACCCCCTCTAGTGCAAGTGATGTCTTACCCTCACAGTATTCTTTCCCAGGTAGTAAGTCATATGTATACCATGTTTGGTTGAAATTGCTGTGTGTTTCAGAGTTATGCTGGAAAACACGCACACACATATATACATTCATACATACATCCATTTTTATATATATACAGTAGATTATACACACAGATATGCAGGTATATATATATATATATATATATATATATATATATATATATATATATATATATATATATATATAGATATATATATATATATATATACATATATATACATTATATATATATATATATATATATATATATATATATATATATATATATATATATATATATATATATATATATACATATATAGTCTCTGGTTTACAGGCAGTCTCTGGGATGGGGTTCCGTTCTGACGACGTCGTAAGCCGAAAATCGTCGAAAATCGTAAGAAAATCTTACTTTTAATCCTTTGAGTATCCTTTGGGTATCTTGAAAATGACATAACCTGCATTTTTATGAAGCCAGAGAGAGAGAGAGAGAGAGAGAGAGAGAGAGAGAGAGAGAGAGAGAGAGAGAGAGAGAGAGAGAGAGAGAGTGCCTCACCACTTATCTAGCAGAAAAAGACTTGGAATTTCACAGAACTACATTGCTCTCCCATTTTTACTTTAAGTATCATCCTACATCAAACATAGCTTAAATTATTATCCTGTTACTACTGTAGTAATCTTTGAAATTATATTAATATCTTTTCAAAGTCATCTTAAACACTAGTACCCTTTTCCAGCCAGAGAGAGAATGAATTACCACTACGACTTACATTCAGCCATTCTTGTGCTGGCATGAGAGAGAATGTTAATCCATTTCTCTTTACTGCGACCGACAACGAAAAATTGTTTTTTTCTTTGTCTTCCAAAGATGTAGGCTACTACTACATTTACTAAGCACTTTTAAAGCACCATGAACACACACACACACACACACGCAGTGTGCATAGGTAAAGAGACTCAAATTAGCAGTATCTTTTTCTGAGAGAGTGAAGGGCTGAACTTAGTATCGATTTATAATATATCTATCCATTTCTCATTCTACCTTTTGGCGAGAGAGAGAGAGAGAGAGAGAGGAAGGAAGGAAGGGAGAAACTGATTTTTTGCCCTCAGTCTGCTTTGAAAATGCATAAATGTTGTAATTTCAGTATGCTGTATTATTATTATTTAATGTTGTTAATATTTGAAAATTAGCACTTATTATTAGGTAAGTCATTTATATATCATACAAATGTAGTTAGTCGTCATCTCCCACAAATTTGTTAGAAAAATCTTATGCAGTCATTCTCTCTCTCACATTGGAGAGAGAGAAAAAATACTACGCACCCTCTTTATAGTGTATGCAAAGCCCGTGAGGTACAAGCTTTGTGATTGGTTAAAATCCCACCCTTCCTGCCAATAGCATGTCGTCAAGGAGGGCGGGAAGGGGAAGAGGGGGTTGTCACAAGTTGTTATTGGCTACTGTCAGTCCTGCCAGCCAATAGCGTATCATCATGGAGAGAAGGGGTTGCTACAAGCTCTGTTATTGGCTACTTCCAATACCCCGAGCTGGTATCGTCATAAGCCTACATCAAAACAATAAAAAAAAACTGTCACACAAGCGATGATGGGATTTTAGTATATTTTTATGTTTATATACAGTAATCAATATTTTTTTGAAGGATATATGCAATACAGAGAAAGATATGGGCGGTTGGCCTTACTTAAATCTCAGAAGTGAAATCATTCGTGAATTACTCGAGAACAGAGAGAGAGAGAGAGAGAGAGAGGTTGAATGAAGTGATTACATCGGTAAGCAGTTTTATGATTTCACGGGATTTTAATTTAACTTTTATCGATACTTTGCTATGGTTACTTAATATCAATATTTTAAAATTAGAAAATAATTTTTTCATCATAAAAAATGTATTTAGTCATGAAAATGAAATAAAAATCAGTAATTAGTGAATATTGCTCTTTGAAAAAATCCGCGAATGTAAATTTTCCTCCGCCGTATGTGTTTGACACCGAGTCATCCCAAATATTACCGTCGAGAATCATAAGAAAACTTTAATTTTAATCCTTTGGGTGTCTTGAAAACAACGAATCCTGCATTTATATTGAGTTTTTCATAATAAAAACCCTCCAAATATTGACCATTTTGCTGTTTTGGATGCATATTTCTTCTGATCTTCGTCGGACTGGCGTCGTCCGAAATACCGTCGAAAATCGTAAGAAAACCTTATCTTTAATCCTTTGGGTGTCTTGAAAATAACGAATCCTGCATTTATATTGAGTTTCTAATAATAAAAACCCTCCAAATATTGACCATTCTGCTGTTTTGGATGCATATTTCTTCCAGTTGTCGTCGGACTGGCGTTGTCTGAAATACCGTCGAAAATCGTAAAAAAACCTTATTTTTAATCCTTTGGGTGCCTTGAAAACAAATTATCCTGCATTTACATTGAGTTTCCAACAGAAAACCCTCCAAAATTGACCATTCTGCCATTCTGGAGCCATATTTCTTCCGTCGGACCGGCGTTGTCAGTGTCGTAAATCTGGAACATGCGTTATAACCCAGGAAATAATTTTTTTATGAATATATTTAAAAAGCGTCGTAAACTCGGAACTGTAAGCCAAGCCCGTTGTAAACCAGGGACTGTCTGTATTTATATATATATATATATATATATATATATATATATATATATATATATATATATATATATATATATATATATATATATATATATACATATATATACATACACACACATACAGGCAGTCCCTGGTTTGCAACGGGTCCGGCTTACTGAAGTTCGAGGTTATGACACTTTTCAAATATATTCATCAGAAATTATTTCCTGGGATTACGACGTGTCGTACGCCGATCCGATGGAAGAAATATGGCTCCAAAATGGCAGAATAATAAAAATTTTGATTTTTTTTTGATGAAAAACTCAATAAAAATACAGTTTACATAGTTTTCAATACACCCAAGCATTAAAAGTTAAGTATATATATATATATATATATATATATATATATATATATATATATATATATATATATATATATATATATATATATATATATATATATATATATATATATATATATATATATATATATATATATATATATATATATATATATATATATATATATATATATATATATATATATATATATATATATATATATATATATATATATATATATATATATATATATATATATATATATATACATATATATATACATATATATATATATATATATATATATATACATATATATATATATATATATATATATATATATATATATATATATATATATATATATATATATATATATATATATATACATATATATATATATATATATATATATATATATATATATATATATATATATATATATATATATATATATATATATATATATATATATATATATATATATATATATATATATATATATATATATATATATATATATATATATATATATATATATATATATATATATATATATATATATATTATTTATATCGTTTTGAAGTTTGGGAATACTAATACCAAGATTATACAATTTTCTTTTGTAGTACCCTGGACTGTTGAAACAAAGGCAGAAATACTTTTATTGAATAACATCTTAAAAACAGAACAATCTAAAAATGTTATTTCTGCCTTTGTTTCAACAGTCCAGGGTACTCACAAAAGAAAATTGTATAATCTTGGTATTAGTATTCCCAAACTTCAAAACGATAACAATACTATTTTTAACTTCTCCGACTAAATTGTCTCCACGTGAAAATTTCTTGTTTTCGTTTGGTCTTGACTTCTGTTTACCTTGCTTTAAACCTTCGTACTGTAAGTTTTTCGGTTCTTTGGAATTGTTGTTCTCTAGACTTGTAAGTTCTCAACTGGTTTCCAAAACGGAAGAATTTCGTTCTCACTTATCACAACTAGTGCACAAAACGTTTAATAACCTTACCACAAGATGGACTCCATTCTTTAAGAAAGAGGATTTACAAATCCTGAAAAACCTAGGGAAGAATGAAAATATAATTATAACAAAACCGGATAAAGGTAAAGGTGTGGTGTTGATGAACAGAACCGAGTACATAAAAAAGTTTAAACTATTCTAAGTGATGAATCTAAATTCAAGAAATTAGGTGACCCTAATTTCTCCACAATCTTTCGAAATGAGGACAGGGTTAATAGATTCTTAAAACAATTAGCGGATCAGAAGGTTATTGATAATGATACTTACCAATCTTTACTTAGTACTGGTTCTTCATATGGAACTTTGTATGGTTTACCTAAAGTACATAAAGCTGGCTTACCCATACGACCTATTCTGACTTCTTACGATACTCCAAATTATAAATTAGCAAAATTTGTTGTCCCCCTTTTATCTAATCTAACTAATAATGATTACTCTGTACAGAACTCAGAGCAATTCAAGAACAGAATTTTAATACAAGACTCAGATTTGTACATGGTTAGTCTGGATGTGGAATCATTGTTCACTAATGTCCCTGTGGAAGAGACAATTGAGATAATTCTTAACAAAATTTATATTGAAACTAACACTATGTTTAAGGGTTTTAACCGAGATAATTTTAAGAAACTTTTACAACTGGCAGTGCGGGACACTGCCTTCATTTTTAATGGAGTTTCATACTGTCAAGTAGAAGGAATGGCGATGGGGTCTCCACTCGGCCCGACATTTGCCAATATTTTTATGTGTTCACTAGAGGAGCAATTGCTGGACAATTGCCCTCTGGCCTTCCTTCCCCTTTTCTATTGTAGATATGTAGATGACACTTTTGTACTTTTTAGAGACAAAGAAAGGGCTGAAATGTTTCTCCAGTATGCTAACACAGCACATCCAAATATTAGGTTTACGATTGAGCATGAAAATAATGATAAATTACCCTTTCTGGATGTTTTAGTTACCCGAGAAAACGATTGTTTTAATTCATCAGTATTTAGGAAAAAGACTTTTTCCGGTCTAGGTTTGAATTTTTATAGCCATTGCTGTTTTAACTTTAAATTAAACTCCTTGGTTACCGTCTTCCACAGAGCTTTTAATATAACTTCCAGCTGGTTTGGTTTTAATAATGAAATAACTTTTTATACAAATACTTTTGAGACAATTGTTACCCTTCCAGACTTTTTATACCTATTTAAATAAATTTCTGAATGACAAATATATACCTAAATTACAAATACCTACAGTTCCTAAGATGACATTTTTCGCTAGTCTCCCTATGATCCACGATAAGTCTTTTTACAACACTTTGAATAACCTACTTCTACAGTATGCACCTGCCATTAATTGTAAATTGATTCCGGTCAATCCTCTTAATATCAAATCATTATTCCAGTACAAAGACAAAATTAGCCCTCTTATGACATCAAGCATCGTCTATTTATTTGCTTGCCCCCGATGTAGTCAGGGGAAATACGTGGGCGCCTCACGCCGCCTACTGAAAGTGCGAATTGATTGTCATAGGGGGGTCAGTTATAGAACTGGAGTCAAACTATCTAATCTAGAGTTATCAAATATCCGAGAACACGCCAAAAGATGTAAAACAGAAATTGATTTTAGAAATTTTAAAATACTTTCCAAAGTCCCCAGTTCTTCGCCTCCTATCTTTGAATCTCTTTTTATTAAACTACTAGTACCAAGATTGAACAACCAAACTACCTCAACAACTCTGTACCTGACGTGAGTTTACTCCGGCCTGGAATTCTTTGTTTATGTCACTCTACTTTTATACTCCGTACAAACGGTAACGGTCTTCTTAATTTTGTCTTTCTTTTGTATAACTTTTTTCTTTTTTATAATTTGATTGTAATTTTAAGTATGAGTCTGATTTTATATTTATATTTTACTTATTCCAGCTTTGATAATGGGACAGATGTCTTGAAACGTAAGCACAAATAAAGGTATGCCGTTATTATGGACGTCTCTTCCTCTGCCCTTGGTCCTATATATATATATATATATATATATATATATATATATATATATATATATATATATATATATATATATATATATATATATATATATATATATATATATATATATATATATATATATATATATATACATACATACATACATACATACATATATATATATATATATATATATATATATATATATATATATATATATATATATATATATATATATATATACATACATATATACATACATATATACTATAATATAGAGTGAGACAAGTTACTGCCCTGGTCATCATGTAACTAACTGCTTAAATAATCCACAACCATTTGCCTACACAGGAGTTTCAGCAACGTTTTCCTAATGTGTATACACTACACCATGCTTATATTTTTCACATGTTGCTGGAATTGTGTTCCAGTGCATCTCCCATTAAATACTGCCTTTAATTTCTCATTTTCTGTCTCCTTTTTCCTCCCTAAACCTAAAATTCTGAAATGCAAACACTTTTCAACCTATTAATCTTGATTATGCCCATTTGACCAAAATACTTGAAAGCATTCTGATATATCCTTCTTTCACAGATGCTAGCCTTTTAACTGCGTCTTTGCTTGTCTCTTTTCCCCACTTTGTCGTTTATTTCAATAGTTTTACCTGAATGGTAGTTTTGCCTTTATCGTCGGTGGTATCGTAGTGTTTACAATAATGGTATCTTCTGTTTCTGTCATCCATGCTTCATTTTAATAATTACTGGTTATCAATAATTATCCAAGAGAACAATTAACTCAATCATCCCTTCATATGTTCCACATTTGGTTTTAATAGATATTTCTCTTGTAAAACCCTTTGCAGAGATCCTGTAACCCTCCTTGCTTCAAACATTCACTTTCATCTCTTGTAAATAATTTCAGACTCCCATACCAGTCTCAGCAGTATCTCCCCACCGTCACCATCGTACACTTTATTTTTAGGAAATATTAACTCAATGTCATGATGCTCCATAATCTTATCCCACAATCTGTAATTTATGTCGTTTCTCCATTACTCAATAAGAGAATGTAAATGTTATGGCAATTCAAACAAACTCCAGTCCCAGACCTAATTGACATCAGTCCAGTCACACGCTCCATCCACACAGGTGTATAATCTCTTCGGAAGGAATTCCTCCATGTGCATCATGCATTCTAAGATTCATTTAATCCTTAACATTTTTCTCCTAATTTTCCTCTTTCTTGTAAGTTTACTGAAAAAAGTTTTGTAGCATTCTAAAACCTTTTGGAAAACGTCAATAAAAGTGCTGTTAGGCAACTTTCTCTGTAATGACTGAAGCCACTTCACAATAGCTTTATGGTTGGTGTATTTGATGAATTCCCCGCCTGTTCTTCAGCCTTTTTTTTTTTTATTTTATTTTGCCATGAAACTGTAGCAATATCATACTAAATTAAAAGATGTTAGTGTTATACAGTACTACTAAAGCTATCAGCATTTGTAATGAATATTATTTGCATCAAAGTGACATTTGTTAATTTGGGTCTATAAAAGTACACCATTATCCTTTATAAAAATCACAATTTTTGTTTAAGTTAAATTTTTAAAGAAATTTAACCTTATTTATTTTGGACATTTAGGATGAACAAAAACTAGATAAGATATATATTTACAGCATTTTCAGTATTGTAAAATAAAGACAATTTTTTTTTACATTAGATCTAAGGTAGACAGACTGCATTTCAAACAAATAAAAGTGATCTCTCTCTCTCTCTCTCTCTCTCTCTCTCTCTCTCTCTCTCTCTCTCTCTCTCTCTCTCTCTCTCTCTCTCTCTCTCTCTCTCTCTCTCTCTCTTTGTTTTGTGAGTGGTTTTTGCATCAATTAGAAACTTATTTTCTCTTTTGGTTGTGATGACTGTTGCCAAAGGGGCAAAGCAGGCCACATCAATGATCCGTTGATCTTGGAGAATATAGTCCCAGTGCAGCTGGGTCGCCTATGCAAGGCATTCCCATTTCCTCCTCCTCTTCCATCACATCCAGATGCAGCGTATATATGGTTGTTCTTTTGATACTAAGCTGCCAGGCATTGTTGTTCATGAGAGATGAGTTGCTCATTTTCCATCTAACCTGCATAAGTCAGTTGACTATTCCTGCCCAATTATGACAAGAGTAAGGGGAAATTTTCCTGCTTGCTTGTTTTCGAAAAAGTGTGGAAGATATTTCTTTCTCATATAGTTTTGAGAACAATGATTAGATATTATGGTTAGTAAACATGCTTAATTTTTGGAATCAGGCGTCACTTTCCTGTGGAACTCTTCTTCATAAAGAACTAAAGTAAATTCGTCAAAATTTTGCGTATGTTATCTTGGAATGAATTTATCATACGATTCTTTTGTATAATGGTAACGGTATGATTAATAATGATATTCAAATGAGAAAAATGAGTTTCCATTTGTATAACAAAAGAAGTTATTGGTTAGCGAAAGCTACTGGAAGTGTGTTGCAGAATAGTTTCGAGTGAATTTACAATCTCTTCCTCCATGAAGTACTTGCTCAAAGTCACCCATGAATTTTCATCTCTTATCTTATGGTACTTGTCCTATATATATACATACAGTATCTTTTATTACGTGCAATTACACCTCAAATAGTCAGGATTTCTTTGCCCAAGCTTTGTGTTTCAGTTCCTGTGTTTCTTCATTCTTCTATAATGTCCATGCCCATAAGCACTCACTACACCCTGTATCCTATTGCTAGTACCTTTTGAAATTCATATTTTCCTTAAATGAGGACTGACACTGAAATATTTTCTGTTAATCGTTTGGAATCATGCTGCCAAACTTTTTAAACTTCATATCCATGATATGTTGGCACAAAATTAGAATAACAACGATAAATAAAACAAATACATTTTTTGGTTAAAAACTGTGCAACTATGCTGATACCAGTTGTCCAAGCTGTGGTATTCAGTGAATAGGTTTTCTCATTTGTCTCAGATTCCGGTACAGTACTTTGGTTTTTCTTGACCTTACTGTACATTTACTTTTTATGTAATTCTTTTTGGGGGCTCTTTTGGTTATAATTTTTTTAAATATATTTTTTTTCAGCTGGAAGGAGAAACTGGTGAAGATGAAGAGCGGGAGTCTTGTCTCTTTCCGAGCTCAGATCATTCAGATGTTCACATAACTGACCATTCCCTGACTTCGGACTTCCTTATATACTCATCTGATGTAAGTTTGCTTATTATTTTGTGCAATCCAGTTTCATACTTAAGAGGTCCTGTTGTATTGCATGTGAACTTTATACAGTTACTATATTTTCCAGCGTCGAAGATGCTCCAACCTCGTAGATGCACCCTAATTCTGACTAGCAGAATTCTGAAAAAAAGGAGTTGAGGCTGCACCACTTTCAGAATTTGAAGGCTTTGTTTTGGTTGGTGTGCTGCGTCATTTGACAGTCTTCCTGCACTGAAGTATCCTGCTTCAGCTGATACGGCTTATTGATTCATTTACTTTAGAAATACTTCATTTTCTAAGTTCATTCATTTTGGTATTTAGTAAGCGTCCTGAAGTTGGCATACCAGTGAACTGAAAATTTGAACCTAGCAATGTATATGGTATAAGCTACCCAGCTGTGTTGTGACATAAATTCTTTTGGCTAATGGTGTCTCAGTACATGCAGGATTTTAAGATCTTGCTAGTATTGGATGTAGGCACATTGAGCTATTTTTAAAATCTCAGATAAAATAAAAATTAAATTTTACAATTGGAAATATTAAAAATACGGAATGACATCTTATTGCATGTTTATGCTCTGTTGAAGCACTACATGAACATCACAGCTCAAATAGAACAAAATGAAAATAGAATCAAGATTAAAATCAACACAATACAGTTATTACAAGTAAGAAAAAACCTTTTAATTTTCAGAACCTGATCAAATTTTGCACATGGTTACCATTAAATTTTATAAAAGCAACACATGGTACATGATACAAATATCTACTTTTGATTATGATGGTCTTGCTATTGTAAGGATTAATGGTAACCACTTTGAACATATCGCAGTTTTATTTTTGTCATCTTATAATGTTTTCATGAAGTCA
The DNA here is from genome assembly GCF_040412425.1 of Macrobrachium rosenbergii. Lineage (NCBI taxonomy): Eukaryota > Metazoa > Arthropoda > Malacostraca > Decapoda > Palaemonidae > Macrobrachium > Macrobrachium rosenbergii. Next base: position 34,574,985 of record NC_089792.1, on the reverse strand, counting down.
TGGTGATTTGAGGAGAGGGAAAGCTCTGGGAATATTGATATACAACATTTAGGTTGCTACTACTTGTCTGTTGACTTGTCTACCAGAATCTCTCGGTATGGGAATGAATCTTTGTGGTTATTTTTTGTTTTATATAATACTTTTGTTTATTTACTATTTTAGCTAATTATGGTTTATACACTTCATTTTGAGGTCACATGCAGAAGTTCAGACTTGTTTTAAAAAAATATAGCATCTGTTACGCTGGGAAATACAGTAATTTTCTATTTTTTGTGTTGTGATTTTATTTTTTCATCACAACCCATCACTTAATGTATGCCTATGCGCACAGTCTTATCTGCCCCTAGACTCACACACAGTATTTTGTTTAACATACAGAAAATGTATGGTAGTCTAATAATATATGCAGCACTTTGAACCACAGATACACATCACTTATTCCCCTCATTTCGTGAGTCTGCTGCGCTGATGAGGGCTGTATCTAAGTTACCAGTTTGTTTGCAGGGCACCATGTCCGTTGTTTTAACCAGTTGTGTAACCCAACCCTGTTAGTTTATGTACGGTCAACAGGGCCCCCTCTGGGCAATGCCTAGTAATAACAGTAGTTAAGTCATTACGTGTGTCTGCCAAGCAAATAACAACTTTTTCCTTAGCTCCCACAATTGGTTAATTTGGTTTGTTATTTGTACTTAAACGTTTGTCCCAGGGTAACAGTTTGTGCATAATTTACCATAGTCCCAGCAGTACTGTGTATGCTGTGCAGTTCCTTTGTTGGGTGGAAGTCTTTGTGGGCCTTGTTACTACTGTGCCAGCCTTTGTAAGTACTACACGGGTTTTCCTTGAAAAACTGTCGTGCATTGACCCCGACAACTTCACTTGAAGTATGTACGTATTTCTTCCATCTTTCTTTAAATCTTCTGCTGGAAACACTTATGTATATAATCAACAGACTATAAACCCAAGAGGACTCCAAGGGTAATCAGCCTGCAGAGAGAGAGACAAGTTTTAGGAAAATGTGATGTATATAAGCGTGAGGGAATAATAAATAAAACTGTTAACCGGAATTCAGGAGAAAGCAGAAATTAAATTTGCTTCTCGCTTAAACGTTTGGGGACCAGGAGATTCCACGATTGTGCTAGGCAAATATTCCTCATTTTAGCTGTAGTCAAGATAAAACTCCTAGCACATTGAGAAGTATTAAACCTGATAGGAGAAAACAACACTGTTTGCAGCAATGGCCTGACTAGTGTTGGAGCAAAAACAGCTAGGTCAGGTAAAGATGAGTGCTGAGGATGTTTGCAATGTAGTGCATTTTATGCAGCAAACATCATGAACTTCCTTTACATATATGCCAGATGCCTATGGTAAGAGTCGGCAAAATAAACTTGATGTATGACATAACTCTATCCAAGAGTTTGAGGTAAGAGTCAGCACTCAAAGACCACACTGGAGAACAGTACTCCAAACAAGGAAGAAAAGAGTTAAAATACTTCGATAAAATAGCTTCATCTCGAAACCTTCTAAAACATTTCTGCAAGATACAAATATTTTGAGAAACAGAGGAAGCACTGTAGTATTATATATATTCTTCTCAAAAGTCAATTTCTTATCAAAAGTGGCACTGTAAATCCTAAGAGAGTCACTGGCATTTAAAATTGTACTATTTAAATGTAAATAAGATGCAAAGGCAAAAGTGCAAGGCTTAGGTGGCTTCATGCTCCAGAGCCTACTCCACTCAAGGATTCTGCAACCTGAAATGACATTACTATTAGACTGGCCATGAATACAGACCCTTTGGGTTCTGGCTATTAAGATTATTTCAGATATTAATAAAAGCTCCCCCCGTTCCTAATAATCTTAGCTTGTAAAAGGGATTTTGACAAAGGAAAAATCTATTTCTGGGGGAAGACCTGTGTCACCCAGTGAAATGGTTCCAATAGCACACATTTCTAGGTATAACTATTGCTAAATATACCAGAGAAAAAGCTATCCACAATGCCAGGTTACTACCCCAGATCGAGCACCATAATGGTGTTGGTATGCACTAGGGGTGAGTGGACACCACTATCACAGGTCTTCATCCTATAGATCTCTCTATTCTCAAAGTCCCAAATTTGGGTGAGCCGTACCAAGGATTGCCTCCCGCTCACCCACTAGGTACCTCACGCGACCGCCATTTTCATTCCAATATTAGCACCCACCAAGCTTGGTATACCACCCAGGTGGGAAAGGAAGTGCAGGGATGGGTCACTAGGTGACACAGGTCTTCCCCCAGAAATAGATTTTTCCTTTGTCAAAATCCCTTTTCTGAGCTCGACCTGTGTCACCCAGTGAAATAGTAACAGAGAATCAGCCATACAAGAGCTTGGTGGTATGCCCCAAAGATTACCTTAATGGAGCCAAATAAAACTAAGAGAACAATTACTGTGTTTTAATACTCCCAAATTATAAGATCAACAACATAATCAAAACTATAAGGCACACAGTCTAAAATTATAAAATAACCAATACCAAGACACTTAAGGCTAACAAGTTATGATTGAAAACAGGATATCCACAGTACAGGTAGGAGTCAGGCTGTGAAGCAGACCTGACCTAAAGGCTAGAAGCAGGGCAAGCAAGCGAGGCAGGTAGGCTAGAGAATATACCAATAGGTAAACAAGGATTACAAACCAAAAGGACAAAGAAGTTACATAAACTAGTCTTGAGCTGGACCAGGAGGAACAATACTTCCTGCAGCTACTGTGGAATATTTAAGAGCCTCTAGGGACTTAAGATAGTGGCGTTTAAATACTGTTGGTGATTTCCAGCCCGTATACTTTTTAAGGTCATCAAAATTCATGTTATGGAAATAGCTGAGGTGGCCACCGCTCGAATATCATGTACCCGAGGTACTGAATCCGGGTTTGCCTGTTTAATAAAATAAAGAATTTGTTGCCTGATGGCCTTTAAGGAAATGGTACCTCCATTTTCCCTAACAAAAAGAGGGCCTGAAGTTCTCTTAGAAGTTCTATTTAAATAAGCTTTTAAAGTATTGACTGGACATAAAGACAGATCCTGTGGAAGGGGAATAATCTTCCAAGGAGACCATCTATTTTGTGGATCCTCATTCTTTGCTAGAAAACTGAGGTCCGGAGACAACAGAACTTCACCTGACGGGAGGAAATCAACATGATTCGGCTCTCTAGAAAGAGCAGACAGTTCAGAAATTCTAGCTCCTGAGGCAAGACTTACTAGGAATAACGTTTTCCTTAACAGACTCAGGTATGAACATAATTCGTTATCAGTGTCTGATGCCAATTTAAGTACGTCATTTAAGTACCAGGAAACCCTGTGTGGACGGGTCGCTGGTCTAAGACGAGCGCATGCTTTAGGAATTGATGAAAAATATGAGTCTATAAGGTTAATATTAAAGCCATGTAAAAATATTTTTCTTAAAGCAGATTTTGTTGTAGTAATAGTACTGGTGGCCAATCCTTTCTCAAATAATGATCTGAAGAAAGAGATCGCTAGGTTCATGGTCATTTCATGAGCTTCAAATTCCTTCAGAAATAATGCTAACTTTTTAACTGCTGAGTCATACTGTCTGAGAGTAGATTCCCTCTTATCTGATTCTATGAACAGTGTATTAAGAGGGTCAATGTTAGCGTCTTTCTGCGCTGCAAACTTCATGAAGTCCATAAAGCTAGGGCATTCAGAATTCTTGAGGAAGCTGACACAGTCCGAGTTTGCACTACTTGTGTCAATCTTGGATTGGGGATCTGTTTGTGCCGGAGCTTCAACTCTAGCAGTAAAGGAAACCAACTGCTCTTCGGCCAGTTGGGTGCCACAAGTGCTACTTGACCTTTGAATGATCAACAGGTTTATTGGTGGAAACAGATAGATCCTTAGCCATCTGTTCCAGTCGATTGACATCGCATCTGTGGAATGAGCTAGAGGATCTAGATTGGGAGCAACGTAACACGGAAGCTTGTGGTTGCTCTCTGTGGCAAACAGGTCTACCTGGGGACCCGGTACCTGAAGACAAATCCACTCGAACGACGTCCTGTCCAAGGACCATTCCGACTCCAGCGGGGTTGTCCTGGACAGTGAATCTGCAATGACATTCCGAACACCTGCCAGGTGGGTAGCTGACAGGTGCCAAAGATGTTTCCTTGCCAGAGAGAAAATTGCAATCATTACTTGATTGATATGGCTCGATTTGGAGCCCCCTCTGTTTAGGCAATGCACCACTACTGCACTGTCCAGCACCAGTCTGATGTGAATCTGTCTGGCTGGACGCAGTCTCTTTAATGTTAGAAATACTGCCATTGCCTCTAGAATGTTGATATGGAACTGGCGGAATTCTGTCGACCATGTTCCCTGAACTTTCTTGTGTTGGGAGTATCCTCCCCATCCGCTTAGGGAAGCATCCGTATGGATCACTAGCGATGGAGGGGGAAATTGAAGAGGCACTGATCTTGCCAAACTCTTGACTGTCGACCATGGTCGAAGCCTCTTCCTCAATATCTGCGGAATCAGAGACAACTTGTCTCTGTTTCTGCTGTTGGCTCGTTTCCGCCATACCCTGTTTATATCCTTCAGTTTGGCTTTTAGCAGCAAGTCTGTTACTGAAGCGAACTGAAGAGAGCCCAGAACTCTTTCCTGGGTACGACGAGAGGCTCTTTTGTTTTTGAGGAACTGTCTGGTAGCTTTGGTTATTTCCTTCCTTTTGGCTGGCGGAAGTGACATTTTGTGTGTGTTTAGGTCCCACTGGATTCCCAACCACTGAAATTGAGCCGCCGGAACTAGACGGGATTTCTTCCTGTTTATTTGGAAACCCAAGTATTCCAAGAAGTTGATTACTGTTATTGTTGCTTTTCGACATTCCTTGACGTTGGATGCCCAAATTATCCAATCGTCCAGATATGCGGCCAGCATAATCCCTTGGGCCCGTAGCTCTTGGACTACTGTCTCTGCCAGTTTGGTAAAGATTCTGGGCGCTATGTTGAACCCGAATGGCATGACTCTGAACGAGTATGCTTGTTTTCCTAGTCTGAACCCTAGGTAAGGGGAGAAGTTTCACGCAATCGGGACGTGATAATAAACATCTGAAAGATCTGTAGAGGTGGTGACGGCCCCACGGGGAAGTAGGGTCCGTACCTGCGAGATTGTAAGCATGCGAAACTTGTCGCATTGAATGTATAAGTTGAGACGAGACAGGTCCAGAATTACTCTTTGCTTGTCTGAGTCTTTCTTCGGGACACTGAACAGACGGCCTTGAAATTTCAAGCGTCTGACTTTCTTTATTGCCTTCTTTTGCAGAAGTTCTTTTGCAAAGTCCAGTAAGTCTTTGGATGGATGTTGATGGAATATGACTGGCGGAGGAGGCCCCTTGCTCCAGCTCCATCCCAGACCTTTGGAGATTATGCTGTGGGCCCATGGGCTGAAGGTCCAATGGTCCCTGAAGAGATATAATCTCCCACCTACCTGTGGGGTCTCATTGATTGGGAGAGGCCTTACTTCCTCTATTTCCACGGCCTCCTCTTCCACGTGAGAGAGGTCTGGATGCTGCTCTACCTCTGTAGGCGGCTCTAGCCCTGCTTCCCCTCGCATGCCTATTGTAGCCCCGAAATGCCCCTTGGCTTTCAAACGAGGCGTTGAAAGCTGGGGACGTCACGAAGGCTGGCGGAGCAGAAGCTTGCTGAGCCGGCTGCATCAGTATGAACTGCTGCTGAGGTTGTGACTTGGATGTAGAAGGCTGGCCGATCTGTGAGATCGGTACTGCCTGAAGCACTGTTTGAGCCTGAGGTTTCTTAAAGCCCTGGAATCTCCTGAACCTTTTCCTTTCCTTAGGTTGAGGTCCGGAGGTCACAGAGAACTTCCTCTTGAAAGGAATGCCGCAGCGAGAGCGAAGACTCTGGTTCGCTCTAGTTGCCTCTGCCATAACATTATTGACCTCATCCTCTGGGAAGAGGTTAGGTCCCCAGATAGAGCTCTTCATGAGTCTACTGGACATAAGGACTGGTCCTGAGGAAGAGGCACCACCTTCCAGGGGGACCACCTGTCCTGAGGGTCTTCATTCTTTGCTAGGTACGTATGATCAGGGGAAAGGAGGACTTCTCCGGACGGAAGGAAATCGACATGATCATCACCTCTAGCGAGGGCCGATAGCTCTGAAATTCTGGCACCTGAAGCCAAGCTAATCAGAAACAAGGTTTTCCTTAACAGATCCAGATACGAGCATTGTGAGTTATCAATGTCAGTGGCTAATTTCAAAACATCGTTGAGGAACCAGGTAACGGAATGTGGGCGTGTTACTGGTCTCAAACGGGTGCATGCTCTAGGGATGGAGGAGAAGTATGAATCTGTAAGGTCGATTTTGAAAACGTACAAAAATACCTTCTTTAGAGCTGATTTAGCTGTAGTAATAGTGGCCGGGGCAAGGCCTTTTTCAAACAATGACCTAAAGAAAGTAACCGCTAGGTTAGTCGTCATAGTTTGACCTCCAGATGCCTTTAAAAAGGATGCCAATTTTTTGACTGCTGAATCATACTGTCTGAGAGTAGAATCTCTCTTATCAGATTCCAGAAACAGAGTGTTGACGGGGTCAATGTTTGCTCCCTTCTTTGCAGCAAACTTTATAAAGTCCATAAAACCAGGGCATTCTGAATCCTTAAGGAAGCTGACACAGTCTTTGTTTGTACTACTTGGGTCAGTCTGGGTTTGGGTATCTGATGACACCGCAACTTGAGTTCCTGGAGCAGAGGGAACCAGTTGCTCTTCGGCCAGTAGGGAGCTACCAGAGCTAGTTGGCCGTTGAATGACCTGAGTTTGTGCAGAACCTTCAACAACATGTTTATTGGGGGAAACAGATAGATCCTTTCCCAACAGTTCCAATCTATGGACATCGCATCCGTGGCGAAGGCCTGGGGGTCCAGGTTGGGAGCCACGTAACAGGGAAGCTTGTGATTGTTCTCCGTGGCGAACAGATCCACTTGGAGGCCCAGAACCCGGCGGCGAATCCAATTGAACGACTCCCCGTCCAGAGACCACTCCGTCTCCAACGGAGTAGTCCTGGACAGGAAGTCCGCCACCACGTTCCGCACCCCTGCTAGGTGGGTGGCTGACAAATGCCAGCCGTGCTTGTTCGCCAAGGAGAAGATAGCTACCATCACCTGGTTTACGCGACCTGATTTGGAGCTGCCCCTGTTGATGCAATGAACCACCACGGCGCTGTCCAACACCAGCCTGATGTGAATCTGGCCGGCGGGCGAAGTTTCTTGAGAGTTAGAAACACTGCCATAGCTTCCAAGGTGTTTATATGAAACTGTTGGAACATTGTAGACCATGTCCCTTGAACTTTTTGTTTTGGTGAGTACCCTCCCCAGCCGCTTAATGAAGCGCCCGTGTGGATTACCAACGCCGGAGGGGGAAATTGGAGTGGAACTGACTTCGACAGGCCCCTGGCTGTGGACCATGGCCGGAGCCTTGTCTTTACGATTCGCGGGATTGAAGAGACCCTGTCTCTGAGCCTGACATTGGCTTGTCTCCGCCACACTCTGTTTATATCTTTTAGTTTCGCTTTCAAGAGCAGGTCCGTCACTGAGGCGAACTGAAGGGAGCCAAGAATTCTCTCTTGAGACCGGCGGGATGCCGCTTTGTCCTTCAAAAATTTCCTGGTAGCGGCGGCAATCTCCTTCCGCTTGGACGGCGGGAGAGACAGCTTGTACGAGGTCAGGTCCCACTGGAGACCTAGCCACTGGAACCGGGATACCGGGATTCCGGAGTCAGGCGGGACTTCTCCCTGTTCAACTGAAAGCCTAACGACTCCAGGAACTTGATCACTATGGCCGTAGCCTTCCGGCACTCCTGAACTGTCGGAGCCCAGATTATCCAATCGTCCAGGTAAGCCACCAGGGAGATTCCCCGGGACCGTAGTTGCTGAACGACTGTTTCCGCCAGTTTCGTAAAAATTCTGGGGGCTACATTGAGTCCGAAACGCTTGACTCTGAAGGAGTAGGCTTGTTTCCGAGCTTGAAACCCAGGAAGGGAGAGAAGTTCGCGCAACCGGGACGTGATAGTAAGCGCCTGAAAGATCGATAGAGGTGGTGACGGCTCCACGCGAAGTAGAGTCCGCATTTGAGCTACTGTAAGCATGCGAAACTTGTCGCATCTTATGTAGCGATTTAGACGTGACAGATCTAGAATCACTCTTTGTTGATCGGAATCTTTCTTTGGAAAAGTGAACAACCTGCCTTGAAATTTGAGGTGCCTTACTTTCTTTATTGCTCTCTTGTTGAGAAGCTCCGTCACAAAATCCTGTAGGGTTTTGGAGGGGGGCTGGTAAAACCTGGTCAAGGGAGGGGGATCCTTGATCCAGCTCCAACCCAGACCTTTGGACACAATACTGTGTGCCCAGGGGCTGAAGGTCCACTGGTCTTTGAACCAGTAAAGGCGACCACCTACCTGACTGGTCTCAGTGGGAGGAAGAGGGTTTGCTTCCTCTACCACGGCCTGATTTTCCCCGGGAGGCGGATCCAGCTCTGCCTCTGTATGGGGCTCGACCTCTGCCCCCCCTTGCGCTTCTATTAAGGCCGTGAAAGACCCCACGGCCCTCATAGGTGGAATTGTACGCCGGAGAGGAGACGTACGATGGTGCAGCAAGAGGTTGGGCTGGTTGAACCAGCACGTATTGATGGGGTTGAGCCTTGGAGGTGGAGGGTTTGCCCACCGCCGAGACTGGGACAGCCTGAACCACTGTCTGGGGATGAGGCCTCCTGTGCCTCCTGAACCGCTTCCCCGACTTACCCTGGGAGCTGCCAGCTTCGGGAGTTTTCTGCTTGAAGGCGGAGATACCCCAACGAGCGCGTAGGCTTTGATTAGCCCTAGTAGCCTCGCTCAGGACTTGTGAGACTTCGTCCTCTGGGAAGAGATTAATCCCCCAGATGGAACTCTTCATGAGCTTATTAGGCTCATGACGAATGGTGGCATCCGTGAAAATGAATTTGCGGCACTCCAATTTCGCCACCATGAAGTCATACAGGTCTGACTGAAAACCTGCTAACAGGGATTTAGCCAAAACCTGGAAGAGCTGTTCGTCTGCACAGGAGACGGCCACCGCCCCTGACAGACACAAGGAATTCAAAGACCAGCTCAGTCTTGTCCTTGCCTCAAACTCTGCCTTCAGGAGAGCTTCTGGGAGTTTGGGAAGCTGCTCGCTGAACTGCGAGGACGCACAGAAAGCATCTAACTTGCCCACTGTAAAAGTGGATTGGGTGTCTCTCCAGAACTCCTCACCTCCCGGGAATACCAGGGATGTGGAGTCCGTCTCCCTGAGCTGAGGCAAAGGTTTGCCTTCGAAGCAAGCCTGAGCCGTCGCCAAAGCAACTTTGTTCAGGCAGGGAGTGGGCAACTTATCTCCCAGGGAAAACATTGTATAGTTGTCCTTGAACGGAGTGAGTTTCGTGTTCTCTGCCTGCCACTCCGTAAGAGTGCGAAGCAGAGCAGATTGGGCCTGGTCCCTAGGGAAGATCACCGTCTCCTTAGGGACCTTGTCTGACCGTACCCAGGCCTCCTCCGTCAGCCTAACGAAGCCAGGGTAGGGGGGCAAGAAGTCAGGGGGGAAGAACTCCAACTCCTCCAGACGTCTCGTGCCCAAACCCTCGATAGTCAGGGTATCCTCGTGGCGAATGGCACGAAGAGCAAAACGCCACGGGTTTCCTACATCAAAAGGAGGGAGGGAGGCAGTGTCAGGGATCTGGTAGCTAGGTCCGGCACCGCTGGAGCGCGCCATATCGGCGATCAGATTCTCCTGACTCTGCAACCTCTCAGCAAGCTTAGAAAGCTTGGAGTCGACCTCCGACGAGAACTTAGCAAGTAACATCCCCGCAAATGCCTCAGGGTCAAAGGGAGGCTGGCGAGGAGGGCTGGGTCTGGCCACCCTCTTACTCGCTCCTTTGCCCGAGGTTCCTGATTTGCTCCCGGAGGCCAGAGGTACGGAAACCTTTGTCTTCGACGGGGGGAAAGGGGATGCCTTGTGGGAAGACGAGGACTTGAAGCCCTTCGCCTTCCACGAAGCCTTCAACTTGGGGACAGTAGATGGAGCACTGTCCCTCAAGATAGAAGACTTAGAAAAGCCCTGAAATGAAGAGGTGGATGATGAAGGGGAATCAAAGAGGGCGCCTGCCCCCGCTGCCTCACTTACCTCACCACCTACCTGGTCCTACTCAGTATTCATGGGCTCCAGGTCTAAGTCCAGAGCGGCGATGTCCTCCGAAACCTCCGCGTAGAGTGTTTCATCTAGGAGTGGCTGGGTCACAACCCAGATCTGTTCGATGATGGGTGCGGCCATGTCAGCTGGTACGGCCGAAGCGATCCGGGCTCCGGGGTAAAGCAGATCTCTCCACTTCTCGTCGAGGACGTATGGTTTCCCCGACGGAATGTTTCTCCCAAACCCAGCCACCCAGGCGCGGAGAGACTCAAGGGACTCCTTCTTGGAGGACTCGTCGACCTGAAAGGGGAGCAGGGAATCATAGGGAGGCTAAAAAATACCTTAAATAACGTAAGCGTTAAAACACAAAATATAGCAACATGGTAAGCTGTAACTAACATGAAGATGGAAAGCAAGCAGCTTACCGACTCGTCCTGGATGCACCCGCAAAGAGCAAAGCACACCTCGCAGCTCTCCGGGTGCCAGACGATCAAATCATCGAGCCGGACCGCACAGCCAGCGTGGGTCCGACACACCACGTGCCCGTAGGGTTGGTGGAGGGTAGCGGTACACCCGGGCTCCTCGCAACGAACAGTCTGTAAGTGGAAACAGTAAATGAGCTTACCTTCCTAAGGAACTTAAACTAAGCAGGCAAGGGCATTTCACTTAACCACCGGAGTACTCCGGCGGAATGAAAAAACCTCGTCAGAGACGGGCCTACTAGAAAAGTAACTTAAAATTAAGGTAAGCAGGAAAAACCCCCCCGACTGCCGGAATATTCTGGCGGAACGAGGGAGCCGAATCAACGGGACCTTCACCGCAAGGGATGCCGGGAACAGGACGGCAGAACCCAAGGGTAAGATCACCGGACTCTATAACCATCATTGAAATAGATAAATACATATCCGACGGCGGGGTGAGCCGCCGGGAAAAATAAATAAAATACATATCCGACGGCGGGGTGAGCCGCCGGGAAAAATAGATAAACACACATATCCGCCGGCGGGGTGAGCTGCCGGGGAAAAATATAAATGCATACATATATATAGGATGGTAACATAATTGGTTAACAAAGATATACAAATCCACATTCCCCGGAGTCCGGTACCACCCTCTCCGGGAATCTCAAGCCCCTACCGCTAGAGAACAAAAGAAGGGTGAGGCTACCAAACACCACAATCCACCGGGGCAGGTGTAAGCGCCGGTCAACCCAACTAGAGTATCTCGAACGCCGGAGCGAACATGGAACAAGGCTGAGAAGATAGACCCTGAGAAAGATCGAAAACCTGCTCAATCCTAGGAGAGCGGGTTAACGAAGCACGGGGCCCAGAAAAATGCCACCTGGAACCAGCCCTGGGAGGGAGTGAATCCCTCGACCAGGAAAGATCCCACAACTCGGAGTGGAAGTCGGACACCAACATCACCCGCACGAGAAGATGACAAGAAGCTGGACCTAAATCAGGGTAGAGGGAGGGGGTGGGACAGGGAAGGGAGTAGGCCAGAGCAGAGGAAAACAGGAGACTAGGGAGATGCTCACCCGCTCAACTGCATGATACCAAAATCATGGCCTACACTGAAGGGAAGGGAGGGAAAAAACGACTAAGACCTCTATACTCTCACCCCACACATAGACGTAGCCTATGACATAAAATAAAAGGGGGGAGAAGGAAAGGGGGGAACGAGGGAACAACAGGGAGAGAAATTCCCGAGTCGAAGACCAGCCAGAGCCGAACGTAAGGGAGTGCTATAAAAGCATGGAGGAGACACATCCACCGAAAAAACTTCAACCCCTCCGTAAAGGAGAGGGAAGAGAGTAGGGTCTCACTCCATCACCCAAACAACGGTCAGAGGAAGGCACGACAACAGAAACTCCCTCCACCTGCTGACCCTCTCCTCTCGCCTAACCTAACTCAGGTGAAAGGGAGAGCAGGAGGTCAAAGGTGCAATAAAAGCCTAACATACACCAGGCTACAATAATAAGATTAACCAAAATAAATCACCATTATTTGTGCAAAAATATAAAATAAATTAAGATAATTATATGCTTGTGTTCGGCGCATAGCCTAACCGAGGGAGGCGACAGGTTGAGCCTGACGTCCCCACGGAACTAGACAAATGAAAGTTAACAACATGGTGTCGAGCACTAGCAAAATGATAATAAAACAATTATAATTATAAAGCTAAATGTCCAAGAGGAAACATCCTGGGGAGACACCTAAGCGGGAAGATAACGGGAACCCGATGCGGGAACCTCGAAGGTACGGATCAAAAACATTATCGTTAGAGAGACACCGAAACAACCCAGCTTAGGAAAAGCCACCAGGATGAATCCTAGGGGAAAAAGATAAGACATGAGCCGACCAGGAAAAACCCAAACAGAACAAGCTGGACGGGTAAACCTGGCGGACAACATGGCTGGCTGGGGGACGCCGTAGCATCATAACAAAGCCGCGTATAATTAATAAATACGGGCTAAGACAGCCAAACTTATCATAAAACAACCCCACAATAAGATGGTACTTAACTTGGAAACGGTAAAGCTGCTCGACGACATGTTGCAGATGAAAATAAAGGCAAAACACGAGCCAAACAGAAAACACCAAGCGCAAAATCAAGTGCTAGAAATGGAAAGAGTTCAGATGGCGCTGGAGTCGCCGCGTGGCGGGCGGGTGAGCGTGGGCGCTGGTACGGCCCCTCGCTCTTCCCGGGGATCTTGACATAGGGATGTCTATTGAGTGTGGCTCTGTGGTTGTGATTCCTTCACTCACCCTTGGTTATACCGACGTCTTCATTGAAGACGCTCGATCTGGGGGTAGTAACTCCAGCATTCCTGAAAGCTTTTTTCTCTGGTATATTTAACAATATTTATACCTAGAAATTCGTGTTAGTATGGAATTTCACCAGGTGACACGGGGCTGAACTCAGAAATGATATTTTTTTTTATTTCTGATGGTTGCATACTAAACTTCAGGCAATGACAAAAAAAGGAGCCAAAAATGAACTCTTAATCTTAAAACTAAGCGAGCTGTGATTTTTTGAAAAAGACTTTTTTTCCGCTTTGGCGCTAACTCCCGAACGCCGCCAGCATACGGCAGACACTTTTGTAAATAGAGGCTCGGCGTTTAAGGGTTAAGCAATTATTTTGCTGTTTTTGATGTTTCCATGATCCTTGATAATGAAATCAGAGAAAAAAGTCAAATATTTTTGGAACACTGGTAACTACGTAAACCGTTTGCTATAGACCAACAGAGCAACGGCTCCTTGGTTTTTAATGGCTTGGTTGTAAACAGGGGCGGATGCGCATGCGCAATAGTCACTTCTCCTTCTTGCAGGTTCTTTGACATTGGAAAAACTGGGTTCAGCTTCGCTGAAGATAAGGGGAAGTGCCCTCTTATCTTTGAGTCCATTATATATTCCATCACGTGTTATAATGTTGATTATTACGACACAATACCTGGCCAAAAGACCAACTAGAAGAGAATTCTTTGATACAGTATTAGTTTGGTCACCATGGAGCTCTGGTAGACCATGGAAGGTAACTCCTTTAGGTCAAAACAGAATGTATAGTAAAAGTAATAAATCTTTGATAGACGAAAAACAAATGTATAAATTTTTTTGTTGTCAGAGAGATTAAAGAGATAAACTCTCTCTCTCTCTCTCTCTCTCTCTCTCTCTCTCTCTCTCTCTCTCTCTCTCTCTCTCTCTCTCCAGCCAGCGTTGTTGAATATAAGTCATAGCGGTAACTCTCTCTTTGTTTTGGCTGGAAGGGTTAGAAGTACATATGTATATATTTTTAAGGTTATTAATGTTTAAGATGACTGAAATGATATTAATAATATAATTTTAAAGATTAATAGAGTAATAGGATAATAATTTGAGGTATATTTGATGTAGGAAGATAGGCTGTTATAAATATTTTTAGAGTTGGGGGTTAGTAAGTATTCGCAGATTTTAACTATTCGCGGGGGAGTCTGGAACGCATCCCCCTCGAATACAGGAGGTTTACTGTACTGTATATATCATATATCCTTGGAGCCTTAGTCCCTGGTCCGGGTGTGTCGGATAATGTTAACCCTTTAACGCCGAAGCCCTATTTTCAAAAACGTCTCCCGTATGCGGCCTCGAGAGAGGTAGCACCAAGCAGAAAAAGTTTTTTCAAAAAATCACAGCACGCTTAGTTTTCAAGATTAAGAGTTCATTTTTGGCTCCTTTTTTTCTCATTGCCTGAAGTTTAGTATGCAACCATCAGAAATAAAAAAATATTATCATATATAAATATTGGAATATATGACAGCGAAAAAAAAAACTCGTATATAATTGTATACAAATCGCTGTAAGGAAAACGGTTGAAGCTAATGAGTTAATTTTTTTAGTTGTATTGTACACTAAATTGCGATGATTTTGGTATATAACAGATTGTAAAACGATTAAAGCAACACAGAGAAAATATTATCACAAAATGATGCATGAATTCGTAACGCGCGGACGTAAAAAAAAAGTTTTTTCAACAATTCACCAAAAATCAAAATATTGTGCTAGAGACTTTCCAATTGTGCCAAAATGAAGGAAATTGATTGAATATTACTAGGCTGTAAGTTTTTTTTAGCTTACAATTGCATTTTTGAACCATTTCGATCGAGTTAAAGTTGACCGAAGGTTGATTTTTTTCTATTTATCGTTATTTCGATGTAAATATTAAAACACTGTGAAGAGCTAAAGGAATGATATATTTTTTGTTGTATTCTACATGAAATTGCGCAGATTTTGATGTATAACACTTTATGTAACGAATAATATGAAATGGCGAAAAAATTACGGCAAGCTGACGCAAGAAATGACAGGATTTTCAGCGGAGTTTCGCGTGCAGGAGAGCGGAGGAAAATTTTTTCAAAAATTCACCAAAATTCTAAATATTGTGCTAGAGACTTTCCGTTTGTTGCAAAATGAAGGTAAATGATTGATTGTTACTCGAATGTAATAATTATGGCTTACGGATGCATTTTTCGATCATTTCGGTCGAGTCAAAGTTGACCGAATGTTTAAAATTCACTTTGGATGCTGGTCCTTCTCCAGCATCCCAGTCTAAAACTCGCCTCACACGCTCACTTCCGACAGGCAGTATGCACCTTTCACGGTCCTGACGCCTTTGTGACATCTCTGCAAACGTTCTGTTGCAGCACGAATACGCTAACACTTGCAAAAGTTCAACAAAACACATCTGCGTCAAAATATCGCTCCCCGCAAGGTGCTGCTCTGATGCTCTCTGATGCGAGATGGGGAAATTCGGCGCATGCGCGTCTGGGTGACGCTCAGAAACAAAACAACAGCTGGATCCGTGAACTCCCAGCATCCGCCGAGGCGCGGGATTTGAAATCTTCCGCAAACTAGGCATACAATTATTTTTCCGCGAATATTTAAAAAAAGCATTTTCAGTCGACGTTTGCAACGTCCACTCGGCATTCGACAGACAATTTTGGACGACGTTTAAAACTTCCAACAGGCTTTTAAGGGTTAAGTTCTTGATAATTGCAATAGGATAATTGAAGGACTACTGTATAGTGAAATCAGAAAAGTACAGGCAGTCCCAGGTTTACGACGGGGGTTCTGTTCTTACACTGCATCGTAAACCGAAAATTGTTGTAAACCGAAAATTGTCGAAAATCGTCAAAAATCCTTACTTTTAATGCTCAGGGTGTATTGGAAACGATGTAAACTGCATTTTTATTGAGTTTTTCATCAAAAAACCTCCAAGTTTTTATTATTCTGCTGTTTTGGAGCCATATTTCTTCCGTCACATTGGTGTACGACGCGTCGTAACCCTGGAACACACGTCGTAAACCGGGAAATAATTTCTGATGAATATATGTGAAAAGTGTCGTAACCCCGGAACGTTGTAAACCAGACCCGTCGTAAACTGGGGACTGCCTGTTTACTGTATAAACAGCAAAATATCCTCCTTGGTAAAATATCTATGAACAAGGTTGAAATTTTGGTAGTTATCATGATTTATATGAAAATATTTCAAAACTGATAAAAGCTACAACCATGAGTTATTTTCTGTTGTATTCTACATGAAATTGTGCACATTTCCATATATAAAACTTTATGTAACGACTAATATAAAACAGTGCAAACATTATGACAACGTGATTTAAAGAATTTCTGGCGCGGACGTAAGGAAAAAGTTTTTTCAAAATTCACCATAAATCGAAATATTGTGCTAGAGACTTCCAATTGGTTGCAAAATGAAGGTAAATGATTGAATATTACTAGAATGTAAAAGTTTTAGCTTACAATTGCGTTTTTTTACCATTTCGGTCGAGTCAAAGTTGACCGAAGGTTGAAATTTTGGCAGTTATCGTGATTTATATGAAAATATTTCAAAACTGATAAAAGCTACAACCATAAGTTATTTTCTGTTGTATTGTACATGAAATTGCGCACATTTTCATATATAAAACCTTATGTAACGGGTAATATAGAACAGTGCAAAAATTACGACAAAATGACGAAAGAATTTCTGAAATTTTTGTCCGAGTTACACAGCTGGGCGTAAGAAAAAGTTTTTTCAAAATTCACCATAAATCGAAATATTGTGCTAGAGACTTCCAATTTGTTGCAAAATGAAGGTACATGATTGAATATTACTAGAATGTAAGAGTTTTAGCTTACAATTGTGTTTTTTTACCATTTCGGTCGAGTCAAAGTTGACCGAAGGTTGAAATTTTTTGTAGTCGACGTTTGCTACGTCCACTTGGCATTCAACAGACAATTTTAGTCGACGTTTGTTACGTCCAACAGGCGTTTAAGGGTTAACAGACTCAAATATGGACACTGCTCATTATCAGTGTCCGATGCTAATTTCAGTACGTCATTTAAGAACCAGGAAACCGTGTGTGGACGGGTTGCTGGTCTCAAACGAGTGCATGCTATAGGAATTGATGAAAAGTATGAGTCCGTTAAGTCAATATTGAAACCATGTAAAAATATCTTTTTTAAAGCTGACTTTGCTGTAGTAATAGTACTAGAAGCCAGCCCTTTTTCAAATAATGGCCTGAAGAACGATATTGCCAGATTCGTGGTCATCACTTTAGCTTCAGATTCTTTCAGGAATAATGCTAACTTTTTAACTGCTGAATCGTACTGTCTGAGAGTAGAGTCCCTTTTATCTGATTCTAAGAACAATGTATTAACAGGATCAATATTAGCACCTCTCTGAGCAGCGAATTTCATGAAGTCCATAAAGCCAGGGCATTTAGAATTCTTGAGGAAGCTGACACAGTCCGAGTTTGTACTATTTGAGTCAACTTTGGCCTGGGTATTTGAATACACCGGAGTTTCAACTCTAGAAGAAGAGGAAACCAACTGCTCTTCAGCCAGTTGGGTGCTACCAGGGCCACTTGACCCTTGAATGACCTGAGCTTGTGCAAAACTTTCATCAACAGGTTTATTGGTGGAAACAGATAGATTTTCTGCCACATGTTCCAATCTATTGACATCGCATCTGTGGAGTGAACAAGAGGGTCCAGATTGGGAGCAACATAACATGGAAGTTTGTGGTTGCTCTCTGTGGCGAACAGATCTACCTGGAGACCTGGTACCTGACGTCGAATCCACTCGAATGATGTTTTGTCCAGAGACCATTCCGACTCCAGCGGAGTTGTCCTGGATAGAGAATCCGCAATGACATTCCGGACACCTGCCAGATGGGTGGCTGATGAGTGCCAACGGTGCTTTCTTGCCAGGGAGAAAATTGCTATCATCACTTGATTGATCCGGCTCGACTTGGAGCCCCCCATTTATACAATGCACTACTACTGCACTGTCCAGAACCAGCCTGATATGGATCTGTCTGGATGGACAAAGTTTTTTCAGAGTTAGAAATACTGCCATTGCTTCGAGAATGTTGATATGGAACTGGCAGAACATTGTGGACCACGTTCCTTGAACTTTTCTGTGTTGAGAATATCCTTCCCACCCGCTTAGAGAAGCGTCTGTGTGAATCACCAGTGATGGAGGAGGAAACTGGAGGGGTACTAACCTTGAAAGACTCTTGACTGTCGACCATGGCCGAAGTCTTTTCCTCAATACTAGCGGAATTAAGGACACCTTGTCTCTGAGTTTGATGTTGGCTCGTCTCCGCCACACTCTGTTTATATCTTTCAGTTTGCCTTTCAGAAGCAGGTCTGTAACAGATGCGAACTGAAGAGAACCCAGGACTCTTTCCTGGGTACGGCGAGTGGCTTTCCTGTTTTTGAGGAACTGCCTGGTGGCTTTGGCTATTTCCCTCCTTTTGGCTGGCGGAAGAGACAGTTTGTGTGAGTCCAGATCCCATTGGATTCCTAGCCACTGAAATCGAGCCTCCGGAACTAGGCAGGATTTCTCCCTGTTTATTTGGAAGCCTAGGGATTCCAGGAAGTCTAGGGATTCCAGGAAGTTGATCACTATGGCTGTTGTTCTCCGACATTCCTCGACGTTGGATGCCCAAATTATCCAATCGTCCAAGTATGCGGCTAACATGATCCCCTGGGACCGTAACTGCTGAACTACTGTTTCTGCCAGTTTGGTGAAGATTCTGGGCGCTATGTTGAGCCCGAATGGCATGACTGAATGAGTAGGCCTGTTTTCCTAGTCTGAACCCTAGGTAAGGAGAGAAGTTTCTCGCAACCAGGACGTGATAATATGCGTCTGAAAGATCTATAGAGGTGGTGACGGCTCCACGAGGAAGTAGGGTCCGCACCTGTGAGATTGTAAGCATGCGAAATTTGTCGCATTGAATGTAAAGATTGAGACGAGACAAGTCTAAGATTACTCTTTGCTGACTGGAGCCTTTCTTCGGAACGCTGAACAATCTGCCTTGAAATTTCAGGTGTCTCACTTTCTTTATAGCCCTCTTGTGAAGCAGGTCCTTTACAAAGTCCAGGAGGGCTTTGGATGGGGACTGATGGAATCTGACTAGTGGAGGAGGACCTTTGCTCCAAATCCATCCCAGACCTTTGGAGACTATGCTGTGGGCCCACGGACTGAAGGTCCATCGGTCCCGAAAAAGATACAACCTCCCGCCTACCTGAGAAAACTCATTGGACGGGAGAGGGCTTACCTCCTCTACTGCCCCGGCCTCCTCTCCCTCGAGAGAGGGAACGTGACGCAGCCCTACCTCTGAAGGAGGCTCTTGCTCTGCTTCCCCTTGCGTTCCTGTTAAAGCCCCGAAAGGCCCCCTGGCTTTCAAATGAGGCGTTGAAAGCCGGAGACGTCACGAAGGTTGGGGAAGCAAGGGTATGCTGAGCAGGCTGCATCAGCACAAACTGGTGTTGAGGCTGGGCCTTTGAAGTTGAAGGCTGACCGACCTGGGAGAACGGTACAGCCTGCATCACGGTCTGGGTGTGAGGTCTTCTGTACCTCCTGAACCTTTTCCCCGACTTAGCTTGAGATCCGGCGGACTCGGTGGCCTTCCTTTTGAAAGGGAGACCCCAGCGGGAGCGGAGGCTTTGATTTGCCCTGGTTGCCTCCACCAGGACATTATTCACTTCACTCTCGGGGAAGATGTTGACGCCCCAAATAGAGCTCTTCATGAGCCTATTGGGCTCATGCCTTATGGTGGCGTCCGCAAAAATGTGTTTGCGGCAATTCACCCTTGCCACGATAAAGTCATACAGGTCCGCCTGGAATCCCGCCAACAGGGATTTGGTTAGGACCTGGAAGAAAGGTTCTTCGTTATAAGTAACCGCTGTTGCCTCTGTCAGGCACAAAGAATTCATGGAGCGACTCAATCTGCACCTGGCCTCAAATTCAGCTTTTAGAAGAGCCTCCGGAATCTTGGGAAGCTGTTCACTGAATAGAGATGAAGTGCACTCGGGGTCGAGTTTGCCCACCGTGAACGTGGCTGGAGCTCCCAACCAAAATTCCGAATCTCTGGGGAAGACAAGAGAAGTGGGATCTGTCTCCCAGAGTTGAGGCAGCGGTTTACCCTCGATGCCTGCCTGACAAGTCAGCAAGGCTACCTTAGACATGCAGGGAGTAGGGACAGCATCACACAATGAGAACATAGTGAAGGTCCCTTTGAAGGGGGTCAGTTTGGTGTTCTCCGCCCCCCACTCCGTGAGAGTGCGCAGCAAGGCGGATTGGGCTTGGTCCCTAGGAAAAATAACTGTCTCCTTGGGGACTTTGTCTGATCTGATCCAAGCCTCTTCAGTAAGTCTGGCATAGCCTGGGTAGGGAGGCACCAGGTCGGGTGGGAAGAACTCCAATTCTTCCAACCTGCGTGTACCCAAGCCTTCAATTGTAAGGGTATCTTCATGCCAAGGGGCATGAAGAGCCAGACGGCAAGGGTTTCCCTTATCAAAGGGAGGAAGGCTGGAGGCAACCGGAACGGCGTACGTTTGAGCCACCACTCCGGAGCACACGAACCCGGAGAGCACGTTCTCCTGATTCTGCATCCTCTCAGCTAAAGACTTCCAATGATCATCGGAAGACTTCAAGCCCAAAGCGAGCTGAGAGGAAAGATCACTTATCCTGGCTTCAACCTTCTTGTCAAGCTTTTGCAAAAGGAAATCTGCAAAAGCCTCAGGGTCAAAGTTAGGTTGAGGGGGACTCACCTTAACCGCCCTGGATCTCGACCCCTTGGCAGGGGGAGCAGCCTTGCTGGTTGAAGCCACCGGACTAAGAGCCCGTGACTTCGAGGGAGCTACAGGATTAGATTTGTGAGATCTAGAGGACTTGGGTAAGCCCTTAGTTTTCAAGGTTTTCACCTTGGGGACAGTAGACCTCGATCTGTCCTCAAGGTAAGTGGATTTCTGGAAACCCTGAAATGAAGATGAAGAGGAAGAAGGAGAATTGAAAAGGGAGCTCGCTCCCCCTGCCTCACTTACCTCCCTACCTTCTACCTGGTCCGGCTCGACGTTCATGGGCTCCACATCTAGATTGATGGCCGCCACCTCTTCCGCCACCTCTTCGCATACGTTGTCGTCTTGGGAGGGCTGCGTCTCTACCCGGATCTGCTCTATCAAGGGGGCGGCTACTTCCGCCGGAACTGTGGCTGAGATCCGGGCGCCGGGGTAGAGGAGATTACAGATCCCTTCTGAAAGGATGTAGGGTCTCCCCGACGGGACGTTCCTCCCGAACCCGCCGACCCAGGCCTTCAGGGTCGACAGCGAAGAGTCGCGGGAAGTACGGTCAGACTGAAAGAGAAGAAAGGCTTACTAAAACGAACACCGGACGCCATATTCATCAATATAAGCCATGAAGTCAAGTAAGACTAAAGGTTAGCGGACTTGAAGCTTACCGACTCATCCATCACCTGCTCATACAGAGCGTAGCACACCTCACAGCCGTCTGGGTGCCAGACGATCAAGTCCCCTACGCAAACCGCACAGCCGGAGTGGGATCGGCACACTACATGGCTGTAGGGCTGCTGAAGGACCGCCGTGCACCCAGGCTCCTGACAGCGTACCATCTGTGATTGGATAGATGATACATGAGTATGCTAATTAAGGCACGCCGGAGTAGAGCCGGCGGAGATAGAAGCCTTAAACTAATATGGGTGATGGAGCATGCTTATTGACAATCCAAAAACCCGCCAGAGATAATCCGACTGAATAAAGATAATATACAATACATGAATAATGATAAGTTAAGGACCGCCGGAGTTGGTCCGGCGGTAATAGTACACCTTAACCTAGGATCATGCATCATAACAATTAACAATAATAATATAAATATAGTATAATAAATAAACGCTGCCGGAATCCGGCAGTGTTACGGTAAAGAAAAGCTACAGAACGGTCAACTCATATGTAAACAGCAGTACTTGGCTGGTTATGATACTCCGCCCTGGTTGCCTCAGAAACCCCGTAACTTCATACCTATGGTAGCGGCGGAGGAGGCGGAGAGGTGACCCCAAAACTGGATCAACTCTCAACGCCTGTGGCAGAGAACATGTAGTGAAAAGCGCCAACCGACCGAAAACCATACCCACCGGAGTGGTAACATGTATAAAAACAACGGGAGATCTGACAAACCCAGCGGAAAATGAACCTAGCGGAAGCCAAGATAGTATCCCTGGACTTGTGTTCGGTGCTCTAGCTAACACTGAGGAAAGCGAACAAACAAAACACTAGCAAAATGGCGGAAACCAAAAGGCGGAGGCCAGATAGGTGGGTAACACTTATCTGGACGCCGGCCGAAACTCCCCACGGGGTGCCGGACATAAGAGACCGACGTCCCTCGCGCGGGGAGAAGTCAAGATCACACGCCAAATGCTAAGGAACAGGGAGGAAGGAACAAATGGAGGGGTCAAGAGGCGGTGGTCAGGTAGGTGGGAAAAACCCCCTGGACACTTATAGGAACTCCCCACGGGGTGTCGGCCGTGGAGACCGACGTCCCTCACACAGGGAGAAACTAGAGACACCCGCCAAATGTTAAAGAGTGGGTAAGGAAAGGCTAGGCTAACAACATGAAAAAGACCGTGCAACCTACGACCCCAGACCCCCCAACGTCAAAACTTTTTGACTTGGGAGAAGGTAACAGAGGTATGGAAGGGGGGGGAGAGAGAAATTCCACGCAAGGTCTGGCCACCCTCCAACGCCGACAGCCTGGACGGGTAGAAGGCTAAGTAATGAGGAGACCCGCCCTATTCTAACCTACCTTTCGAAAAACCAACTGGTCTGGTCAGGTAGGCCAAAACAGGGGAGGGGGGGGGGGGTCTCCAAAGCCTAATGACACCCTCCAAAACATGATGGTATGGTCAGGTGGACCAAGAGAACGAGGAACTCCCTCACCCAACCAACACCTCCCTCCAAGCCTCAAAACGACATGGTCGGGGGAGCTAGGGAGCATGAGTATCATGAAAGGCGCCTAACCTAAGTAGCCTAACCCTCCGATTGCGGACGAGAGGGCTAGGCCAGAATACCCAACAAATAAACTACTTGACTTGAAGTACTACGAAAAGTTAACCAAATGATATAAAATATAATTGTATATAAAACAAATGCACAGGAATACACAAAAAATATAAAGACTCGTGCTAAAGAGAGGGCCTAACAGCTCGCGACATGTTGGACGCGGGTGATACATAAAATGGCCGACCCTAACGCTGAATCAAAAACATTTTTAATCCATCCATCACCATCACCGTACATATCAGGAAAATCAATAGCAAAACTGTACCATCTTGGAGAATGTATCCCTTCGCCGCGAGAGGAAGGTGCCCACGAAAAAGGAATATTTACGATCATAAAGGCGAGAGGGGGAAGCCTCCCCAAATAGCCTAGTTTCGCTAAGATACGGGAACAACATCCCCCGCCAACGAAAGGACAATTCGTCCAAAAAGAACTTTCTGAAGGGGCAGAAATAATAAATAACGTAATTAAAATATATAACCGTGTAAAACACAAGCAGAATCTCACTGCTAAGGCTATAAGAAAACAAAGGCCAAACATGGCCGAGGCGAGGCGAACGCGGAGGAACGCCTGAGTTAGTTAACCCCGTAATTATTGAATTAAAGGTCAAATAAGAGGCCTCAATAACAAAAATCCCCAAAAGAAGATGGAACTTAACTTGGAAGCAGAGAATTCCTGAACGGATGACATGAGTAGCGTAAATATGGGTCAAAAAGCAGCACAAGAGAAAGACACAACGATCTGAACCAACGTGCTAAAATGGAATAAGACCAATATGGCGGCTGAGGTGTTGGTTGGCTGGGCAGTCAGCGTTGGGTATGTGACGGCCCCTCACTTTCCTGGGTTTTTGAGATTGGGAATCTCTACAGGGCAGAGGCCTGTGGCAGTGTCAACACATGGGAATCTCTACAGGGCAGAGGCCTGTGGCAGTGTCAACACACACTCACCCTTTGTGTATACCGACGTCTATTTTGATTAATAGATGATCGAACTGGGGGTAGTAACCCCAGCATTCCTGATAGCTTTTTTCTGTGGTATTTTTAGCAATACTTATACCTAGAAATAAGTGCTTAATGGTTATTTCACCGGGTGACACAGGTCGAACCCAGAAATGTCATTTTTGCTATTCAGTTTGAAAATTTTCATTACAAAACTTGAATGCTTGCTCTTGGCCAAAGATTCATCAGGAAAAGTTTCACAAGAAAAAAAATTAAGTTTGGACTTCACATTTTATAGAAAATGTGAATTTATTATCTCCAATAAAAGTTTGAGACTACTGATTTTTACCAACTGAAACTTCAATGGTCTTCCACTCACAAATTGTATCATGTTTTCTTTATTTACTCACACCACCTCCTCGGTCATTTTCTCTGATTCATGATCATGTGATAAAACCTGAAGTCAAAAAATGATCTAGGGTTGGTTTGCCTACAAGTGCAATGAAATGAACATCACCAGATTCACTACTGCCACTATTAGAACTATCTGATAGTTCAAATCCAATGCTATCATTGTCATTTCCAAGTAAAAACCTTCTGTACAATTTCATCATCGAGAGAAACCCCTGCCCACAATGGCATTCTGATGGTTACTGAAGGTCTACACTTCATCCTGAAATAATTCTGTAAGTTGGAAATCAATTTTTGCCACTTTGTTGCTAGAGTATAGACAAAAGGTCCTTACAATGATGAGGGAAATGCTTTATCTAGTACAAGCTGCCTAACTTGAACCAAAAGAATTATGACAGGAGGGAAGTCCTATGCCATAGATGAGAGTTTTTAGTTACTGAGGGGGGTCAGTCTTGTGCAGCAAAAGGATTAACTCTGTTTCTTCGTGTCCTCAGCTGTGGGATTTGTTAAGATGCCTTTGAAAGATTTACATGTGGGCTTCGCCAACATGCCTTACAACACAAGTATCACTGAGCAGTATATAATACTTACTAAATCTATCAACATTTATTACACTCAAATTTATCATTTCCTTATTTTCTGTAGCAACAGTCATGATGATGACAATTCTATCCAGTAGTATCTGATGGGCCATTTGAAGTTGGTAAAGTAAAATAGCCAGGTCCATTTTGCCAGGCTGGGTCCTTACCAATCATATCTGGGCTATGTGATTCGGAAGTTAAGTCTGCTACATTCTGCTCTGTGTCAACTCACCACCATTTTCTCAGCTCTGTTTTGATCTGTGTCTCCGCTATGCAGATGACCACAAAATTTTTAAACCCATGGAGTTCATTTTGAATCTGTGATTATACAGTTGATGAATCAATAATATGATATACTGATGCAAATTCCCAGTTGCACTCCCTTACTATAGCTACTTTCAACTTAGCTTCCATAAGAGTTCTAAACGAGAAACAGACAACATCCAACCTGGTCAATCTTAATTTTTGGCACAGTCAGACTTGCAAGAAACTTACACTCATCAATTTGCCACCTTACATAGGCACACGCTCCATACTCCTGTATGCTGTCATCAGAGAATATTATTAGGCTGAGCTTTCCAATAGATGGTTTTAGGGATCTTCTGAATACCAATTCTTCTATTCCATATAATTCTGTGAATAATTTTTGTCCATTCAGTCTCACATTTGGTAATCATGGACCTCATCAGTATGAATGGTACAGCAAACCCCAGTGGATCATAGAAAGAAGCAGTTTGAATCAGTATCATTCTGTTGGTAACAATTTCAGGAAATTTAGCTTCAATTTCATGATATTCTAAATTTGGACTAGTCTGGATCCCTTATACTCTTGGGGAAAAGTTGACCTTTACTGTCAAGAAAATATAGGCTTCTTTAGGGTTCCATTTTAAACTAAGATTTTCTCACATTCAGATCCTGTCATGTTTGATATTCTGATTCTCATAATACTTGCTGATTATCCAATGCTTCACAGGGAAACTTCCCAGGGAAAGTATCTCTGTATTCTGGATCTAGTTGATTGCTTTTTCCTCACAATCATTGTTGTAGGTATTTCATGCGGACATTCATGTCTTGTACTTCTGGGAATCCACTACCAAACTTTTCTACAGTATCTGTTAAAGCTAAAATGCTTATGGTATTGCCAGGCCTCTCTCCTAAGGTTACCGAGGTCAGGACATAATGATCAGGTGGTCTATTATTGTCCGTGTCTCTCCAAACAAATCTGAGTATGTTCATGCTGTGGGCTGAGATTGACTGTATGATGTATCTTGGATATGTCACCAACTATTTTCTCTTGTCTCAACCTAAAAATTACTCCTAGCAAACTACAAGATGTTGGGTCCTTTTGGCCAAAATTTGTTCACCTTCTGTCCCAACTATAATGCAGAGGAGTTGAACACAGTGCATAGAGGAGTTATAAGTGGACTCGGGTGTCAATATTTCATGCTGTGAATATAATGAACTGGGCCCTTAAAACCTTGAGCCACCTCCTCATTTAATTTCCTTGTCACGCACATAATGACTACAGTATATCTTGATTTTCACTTTGATATCTCTTTGCATATTCGTTGTCAGATCTCTTCAGTATAGCTTCATTGTTCTTAACCCTTAAACGCCGAGCCTCTATTTACAAAAACGTCTCCCTTATGCCGGCGGCGTTTGGGAGTTAGCGCCGAAGCGGAAAAAAATTTTTTTTCAAAAAATCACAGCACGCTTAGTTTTTAAGATTAAGAGTTCATTTTTGGCTCCTTTTTTTGTCATTGCCTGAAGTTTAGTATGCAACCATCAGAAATGAAAAAAATATCATTATCATATATAAATATTGAAATATATGACAGCGCAAAAAAAATTTTCATATATAATTTTATACAAATCGCGCTGTGAGCAAAACGGTTAAAGCTAATGGATTATTTTTTTTCTTTGTATTGTACACTAAATTGCGATGATTTTGGTATATAACAAATTGTAAAACGATCAAAGCAACGCAGAGAAAATATTATCACAATATGATCCATGAATCCGTAACGTGCGAATGTAAAAAAATGTTTTTTTCAAAAATTCACCATAAATTGAAATATTGTGCTAGAGACTTCCCGTTTGTTGAAAAATGAAGGTAATTGATTGAATATTACTAGACTGTAAGTGTTTTAGCTTACAATTGCAGTTTTCGACCATTTCGGTCGAGTTAAAGTTGACCGAAGGTCGAATTTTTTCTATTTATCGTAATTTATATGAAAATATTTCAAAACTGATAAAAGCTACAACCATGAGTTATTTTCTGTTATATTCTACATGAAATTGCGCACATTTCCATATATAAAACTTTATGTAACGACTAATATAAAACGGTGCAAACATTACGACAACGTGACGAAAGAATTTCTGGCGCGGACATAAGGAAAAAGTTTTTTTCAAAAATTCATCATAAATCGAAATATTGTGCTAGAGACTTCAATTTGTTGCAAAATGAAGGTAAATGATTGAATATTACTAGAATGTAAGAGTTTTAGCTTACAATTGCATTTTTCGACCATTTCGGTTGAGTCAAAGTTGACCAAAGGTTGAAATTTTTTGTAGTCGACGTACGGTACGTCCACTTGGCACCCAACAGACAATTTTAGTCGACGTATGATACGTCCAGTAGGCGTTTAAGGGTTAATGTGGCATATCACTTCACAAATATCTTACAAAAATTAGGACACACTCCAAAAGAGACTTCAAAGCCTGTGTACACCCCTACAAACTACTGGTATAGAGTTCAAAGCACCTGCCACAGCAAAATAGTAGATCTGTCTTTTGGAAGTCTCTTTTGGAATGTGTCCTAATGTTTGTAAGATATTTGTGGAGTGATATGCCATTTGTGATACATGTGGAGTACAGGAAAAAGCTTAACTTTCCAAAGTCTTCCAAAAGTACTATCCAAGTGGCAGCTATTTGCTTGAGGCTACTTTACCATCACTTTTATTATTATTAAGCAGTTAAGCATACCACTGAGCTAATTTATTTAGCTCTCACAGGGCTGGTTTCTAGGATTCCACCAAAAAAACTCACTCCAAGGTAAACAGGAATCAGTACTGCTAATTAATATATAGTGGAATCTTCTTAGAAATTTTCTAATATAGGCAAACCTTTTCAAATTCTAGGTGATTCAAGTCTTGTTATAGGGAATAAAACACTGGTAATCAAAACCTTGAATTGAAATGTGGTATTTGACAGCCCTACAATGCCTACTCCAAGCAGACATGTTATCTGAGTAAGCTCATAAATTTTAGTTGCATCAAGACCCACAACAAAGAGATCAAATCCCTCTGGTATTCGAATTTACACTGAAGGATACATTTTACCTTTAATAAATGAAACTTCATCTTATCACAGGTTCAAATATTAATTTCTGAAGGAGACGATTTGAACCTCCTCAGTTCAGTAATGAGTCTATTTCTCTTGTTGGCCAAAAGTAAAACAGTACAATTCAGCAGATACCTTTAAAAATGGCAACCAAAGAATTTGCAGTTGCTGAATATGGGAGTTCACACATTATCCCAAGGAAAGAATGGTCAATTAAACATCACATAAACAGTGATCAATAAAAACTCATTATGAGAAGTTCTCATTTCCAAACCTACTGTTGAGGCATTTCCAGCAACTGCACTAAATTTCTTACCAGATTCCATAAGATAAAAGTCAGGAAGTCTTGTGGTATAGTGGAAATAACTTTCACAATGATGAAGCATAAGCATTGGATACTAGAACAGGCTTTGAGCCGTTATCTCTTGCACCAGTCAGAACAGGATCAGGTACTGTAGTTTGGGAATTTAATACCCGGAATCCTCTGCACTTCAATTGAGAATTAGCACTACAAGATATGGAGGTGTTATTAAGAAATATAACTGTAAAATTTATAGTAACTTTACTTAATTGCCCTCCTCCCAGTCCTACTTTCCAATTGTCCAAGGCTTACGGCATGAATAATGAGCTGGGATGACAGATGGGATTTAACTTTCCTGAACGTGCAAGTGCACTCTGAGATGTCGGACTTGCATTCTTCTACTTCCTTTGGAGGATGTTCCCGTGGGAAACATCTCATGGTCAACGAAATAGAACTCAATAGTTATTGGTTTTTATTAAAGAATTGAATATATTATTACAGAAAAATCATATTTTTGCTGATAAGTTATGGTACATTTTTAATATTAACATATTAATATGTGTATTAAGATAATATTCCTTTTCTAGACTGGAGGCCTGTACTTCTTTTTCATTGAGGACTGGCAGACTATAAGTGACTACCGCCACACTACTGGAATCACCAACATATATGGCGAACCATCTGGGAGACGACTTGTAATAGTCGATACAAAGGGTGAAGGCTTTGTGTATAATCCGGTAAGGAGAGATGGACATGTTTCATTTTCTATGTTACAATATTACTGATACTTGTAATACATTACAGAATTACAGAGGATAATATATATATATATATATATATATATATATATATATATATATATATATATATATATATATATATATATATATATATATATATATATATATATATATATATATATATATATATATATATATATATATATATATATATATCAGAAATTAGTATGTTATGGGGTTATATGACGCGTATATAAATCCGATCCGGAAGAAATTTGGCCCCAAAACGGGTTCCAATGCACCCAGAGCATTAAAAGTAAGGTTTTCTTATGATTTTTGACGATTTTCAACGATTTTATATATATATATATATATGATATATATATATATATATATATATATATATATATATATATATATATATATATATATATATATATATATATATATATATATATATATATATATATATATATACATATACAGGCAGTCCCGGTTATCATGGGTTCCCGTTCCCGACAGCGTGACAATAACCGAAAATTGTCGCTAACCAAAAATCAGCGATAATAGCATTGATTCCTGGTTATTGGCGCCGATAACTGGTGATCAGCGCCGATAACTGGTTATCAGCGATGATAACCTGGAATTGGTGTTGAAAATCTGGTTATCGTTGTCGCTAGTTAAGTGCTGTAAAACCGGATCGCCGATAACCGGGGACTGCCTGTATGTGTTATATACAAGTATGTATGTATTTATGTAGGTAAATTATATATATATATATATATATATGTATGTATGTATATGTATGTATATATATATGTATAGCCTATATATGTATAAATATAAGGGCCAGAGCTGGGGCTCAAAGTACAGTATACACCATGAAGGAAGTAATAGGGAAAGGCATCCTCATCCTTTAACAGTTTATTTCAATGCCAACTTTTCGCAACGAATCCCAAGTCACATTTTCAAGGCTGTAAAATATAATTTGTGAACATTAATAACTCAGATTAATTTGTGATGATATGCTATGGCAACAGCTCTTTATGAAGTAAAAGCATTTAAAACAAAAACCTGATTCAAAGACAAACCCAATAAAAGTAAAAGGAGTTCACTAAAATCTTAAACCAACCTACCTATATGAAAGAAAGAGCAACACTAACAGTAATAAATAAAAACAGAGTGAGGGAAACCAGTTACCCAAGCTAGGCTATAAGCAGTTTTACAGAAGACGATTGAGTGTTTTACAATGGTACAGTCTTTTTGATGATTATGGATTCTAAGATGGTTAAGTCGTTGTTGTTCTGCACTTGGTCTAAGATGGAAAAATCCTTTCTGTCATTATAAGTTTCATATAATTTTGAATGGTGACGAATATTTGACTGTTCAGGATTAGATAACCTGCTACCTGTTCTACAGCTTTTGTTTGATCGTTTGGATTTTTGTGTACCTAATTTCAAATCTAATTACCAACAGTTCTTTTACCAATTGAATCTCTTTCGCCGTATTAAGACTTTGCCCTTCGACACCGATCTGAGTGCTCTGCAGTCCCAGATTTCATCCTGGCCCATCGCTTATTTAACAATCTAAAAACGAGATGGACTCCGTTTCTCAGCAAGTACGACTTAAATATTTTAAAGAACCCGGCGAAAGAGGAAGACGTCGTAGTAATAAAACCCAATGAAGGCAAGGGTCTTGTCATTCTGAACAAAAATGAATGCTCAAATAAAATGGGGGACATTTTAAACGATCAAACAAAATTCGAAAGAATAGGCATGCCTGATTTTTACAATATTTTCAAAGTAGAGGATAAAATTACCAGATTTTTAAGAACACTCAAACAAATAACGTTAATGATAACACATACCAAGACTTATTTTTACTGGTTCATCATATGGTATTTTTTAGTCAAAGGGAGCTGCGAGGGCTTCAAGCAGTTACGTCTGCCTTAGGCAGCGCCCTGGCTAAATCCCTTATCAGAGAACTTATAGCACAGGGTTGGCACATATTCATTCCAGTTAATGGAAGCTTGTCACTATTGTGATAGGATATCAGATCTCGGGGGGTCTGCACTTTGACCCCCTATCCGCCGCATTCATGAATCAATTCATGGCTAAACATCTCCACTGGTTACACCTTTCCATTTGCGCTTCCGTGGCTAGTTCGAATGAATCGGGTCAAAACGCGACTACGCATCTACTGCGCATGCGCATATTGCCAACCCAATGTTTTTCTAGCCGTGCTTTTTGGTGTGTGTGGTAAAATCTTTTCCGTTGTAATTTGAAGGATTTCAACTTTATTTGGCATGAAGTCTTCATCTCAGTCAACGGGGAATAAGATAAGTACCTGCCCTACTGCAGTCACAAAATTTAGTCCTGCTTAACTAATATTTTCATATATTTTATAGTGTCCGAAATGATGGCTCGGGAGCATCATACCGCTACCCGTATTTAGGCTAGGATTGTGCCTTAATTAAAGCGAAAAGCATAGGTTAGGGTAGGATTTTTAGATTCAGCATGTCAAAAAACCCTAGCTTGAACTGTTAAACATGCTTGGAAACTTTATATAAACCTGCTTGTTATGAAATTATCGATAGCCCGAACGCTAGCACTAAAGTTAAGGCTAACCTTTGCTACTTTTAGCTTTACTGAAGCGGATGTTAGCCGCTTTCGGTATTTAAGGTAATTCTTTTTAGTGTTATTTATTGACATAACTATATTTTGGACATTTTGTTAGAGGTTTTTGTGTAAAACCTCCGATTTATGTCCCATTATCGGTGGGGAAAAAATGATTCGGGCTTCTGGAACATTCTAGAAGGTTCCATCGAAGCTCTGTTGAAGCCTTCGACTCAGAATTGTTTCGTAACGAAAATTGCATATGATACACTGGCTCCCATTCGAGTTACCAGATACCTCAAGTCGAATTATTTCGAAATAGTAGTTCTTCTCATGACGAATTGATTCGAAATGGTAACTTTTTTATGTCGAATTGATTCGAAATAGTAGCTCCTTTATGTCGAATATTGTAGTATAGAAATGAGTTATGAACTCAAATAAAGATATGTCGTTCTAGTAGCTGTAAGGTTGTTGCCATGCACCAGTGAAGTCGTGAGTATCGATTCTTGCCAAAGTTATTCATCTGGGGCGATCGATGTCCTGTATTGGATATACCTAGATCCCCTAGTCTAGGCTAAGCCTACATGGTAGCCCACATTCTTGGTGTATGATACCCTCGACTCGAATGGCATGGATTTACCTGTTGCTCTGTCATAGAACAGACATTATCCCAATACTATTCGACTTCCTTGGTCGTGATCATAGATTGCCCATCAGTTGTAGCTCTCCCCCAGTGAGTACCCCCCCTTTTTCTCTTGTGCCTAGCGCCCATTGGAGACGAGCCTCGAACAGGGATGTCGACGGGGCATGAAACCAGCCATTCGAGATAGTAGAATGAATGTCACCTCATTCATTCATGAATATAAAAAGAGATGGTAGAATGATTGTCACCTCATTCGAGTATATAAAAACTATATGCTCGTTTTTTCTCATGATGTAATGGCTTATATAACATAATTCCTTAAACATTTTAGGGGTGTTTCATAGTATTATTTTCTTTTATAGGCTTTGCCAAATAAGTGTGCTAATGCTGCCTGTAAGAAATGGATAGACTCCATCAAGACTCAGCTTGAGTTTTGTCGGGGGTGTGCTCCCTGCAGTGTACAGGGTACGGACCATCCATACTGGAGTCTGGAAGGGTGTGACATATGTACTGAGTGGCTGTCATGGGCTCGTATGGGCAATCACACTGTTTCTGGCTCTGTGGCAAATATTGATATACAACATTTAAGAGCATGGGTAAGAGGATTCTCCGAAATCGGCCCAAAAGGTCCTCTTGGCTATTTGCCAGACAAAGGTGTAAGAGATTTTCTCTTCCCCATGGCCAGAATTCAGTCGGTCAGGGGTTATGAGAACTCACCTGATGATGTCGTGGTGGATTCTAATGCATCCACTGTGGTGCCCCCCTTCATACCAGGGGATGAAATCGATTTGGGAGAATCTGAAAATCTGGATGATGAGGGGGATCTATCTGATGCTGAGCCTCGACCCCCAATAGGTCAACCGATTCCTGGCAGCATCCCTAGTAAATCGGCTCCTATGGACATCGATGAGGATAATGTTTCAGTCCGCACAACTGCCTCTACTAAGAGATAGTTTGCGGTACAAGAAGCTAGGATGTCTGCAATGGAATCTAAGCTGGACAAGTTGATAGAACTACAACTTGCAAAATCTTTGGATACAGGGGCTCAGGGACAGACTCTGGAGCATGCACAAGTGTCAGATCCACCCATTAATATAGATGATTTCCTAGATTTGAGAGTGGTGGACGAGCCAGAGCAGTATAATCCCTGGGTGGTGGCAT
Source organism: Macrobrachium rosenbergii (assembly GCF_040412425.1). NCBI lineage: Eukaryota > Metazoa > Arthropoda > Malacostraca > Decapoda > Palaemonidae > Macrobrachium > Macrobrachium rosenbergii. The sequence continues at coordinate 34,541,162 of NC_089792.1, read as the reverse complement.
CACGGCTAGCTAGAGCGGTGGATGGCATCTTCTATGATAGTGATGTATGCACCCCTCTAGCCAGGTTAGAGTTTGTAAAACCTTTTGTCCAATTCAAAGGTAGTAAGTTTCGCTTTTGATGCCAAACACCTAAGACTCTGGCTATGGTACCGGAGGAAACCATGATTTTTACCCAGGATCAGGCGAAGGGCTTCCTTTCTAATATCTACCAGGACCTGGGAGGTAGTACTCTGGGCACCCAGGTTCTTGCTAGAAACCTTCCCGCCTTGAAAGTACCAGTCGGTGAGAAGCTCCCATCTATCACCAATAAACTGTTCAAATCTTGGGAAAAGAACTGGGTAGAGTCAGCCGCCCATGGGACGAAGTTCTCTTTAAAGGAACTCCAGGACTTTGGAACAGTTCTGCCAGATCCCATGGATGATATAACAAAACCATTAGCAGGCTTCACAGAGGTGGTGAAGAAAGGCAAATTTCTAGCAAACCATGCCCGTTCATGCTTTTTTGCGGACACTCCTTACCTTGCCCACACCCTGTGTGTTCAGGAGTTCGAGGCGAGGAAACTATTAATGTCCTGCATTACAACCTTGACGTTAATGGAATCTCAGACATACCACTGTGACCAGCAAAGAGATTCAGTGCTCCCAAGGTTACAAATTCGGAACATGGGCCCAATCTTCATTCACCTTCTGGAGGCTTGGGCGGCGTCCAAATTAAAACTTAGACGTCAAGCCCTAAAATTCGCTGACCAGAAGTCTATGCCAGTAAAGGAGCTCCTCTTCGCCTCCCCTATGTGTAGTGACCTCTTCCCTAGGGACCCACCGAGGTATCAGATTTGAGGAGTTACTAGGATATGACCCGGAAGCAGACCTAAGGTGGGTAAAACGCAGGTAGAAGGCTTTTAAAGTACCAGCTCTTCCTGCGCCAGACCCAGGACAAGGTCCCTCTTCCCATAAACAATTCCCTATGCCGCACTCTCAGCCATCCTTGAAGAGCAGCAGTGCACTGCCATCTCAACAATCCCAATTTAGGCAGTTCCAGGAGGCTCGAGGCGGTCGTGGAAGAGGCGGATCCTTTCGAGGGAAGGAGGTAACAGGGAGGACGAGGTGGTGGTAGAGGTCAATTCAACCAAAGATTTCAGGTTGGGGCAGACTGAAGAGGGGAAGGAAAGTGTGAGGACCTGGTGGTATTGAAAGGTCTGCGCTGGGATTGGAAGGGCCCCTTCAACAAATACTTTCATCAGCGCAGCACAAAAGAGTCGATCCTATTTGTGAACAAAATGCTAATAAAGGACACAATAGAGAAATGCCACTTTATCAGGTTCCAGGGGAGGCTTTTCAGTGTTCCAAAGAGGGACTCTCAGGAAAGGAGTCATTCTGGACCTCTCTGTCCTCAACAAAACAATAAACTGTCCCTAATTCAAAATGCTGATGATAGATCAGATAAGACATACCTTGCCAAAGGACAGCTACACCTCTTCTATCGACTTGAAAGACGCATATTGGCACATTCCAATCCAACCTCATTTTCGCCAGTATCTAGGATTCTGTCTGGGTCGCCAGTCTTACAGATTCAAAGTGATGCCATTCGGCCTCAATGTAGCCCCCAGAGGATTCAGACCTTGCAGGACTTCGGGTTCCTAATCAACTGGGAAAAGTCACGGCTGAAGCCAGAAAAGAAGTTCAGATGGCTAGGCCTACAATGGTGTCTAGAAAGCGGAAAGCTAGCCCTACCAGGAGACCTCCAGGAGGTCAATAGTAGATCAGGTAAAGAGGTTCAGAAAAGCCAAGAGTTTTTCCAGAAGGAACCTAGAAGTGCTGCAGGGCAAACTACTATTTGCATCAATAGTAGATCTAGTCTTGAAAACGACTTTGAAGGATTTGAACCAGATTCTCATTTTAAAGGCAAACAAATCATTCAGAGACCACAAGGTCCCGATGAAAAGGAGGTGCAAGACAGTGCTCAAAAGAATCAGAAATCTTGTCCGGCTGGTCCTGAAACCAGTCTCAGTGACCATTCAACGGATGTGGCAAAGGATGGATGGGGACACTCAGATCAGAACAGAGTGTCCAGAAAGTGGTTGGGAGATCTTGCCATATCAATATCAAAGAAATGATGGCAGTGCTCCTGTCACTCAAGGGACTGAAACCCAAGAAGGGGTCTCACATTCAGTTGTTCATAGACAACAAGCCGGTGGTACAATGCGTGAAGCATGGGGGATCAAGGTCAAAGCCACTGAATCATATAGTGCTGGGGATCATGAGATTAGCTCAGGTGAAGAAATGGTCTCTGTAGGCATCCCACCTTACGGGAGCTCAGAATGTCCTAGCGGACTCCCTCTCCAGATTCAAAGCCCAGGAAGGGGAGTGGGAACTGGACAGCCTGTCATTCTGCGGGATCCTCCAAGATCACCCATATCTTCAGGTAGATCTGTTCGCAACACGCGACAATCACAAATTACCGAATTCTGTCACCCCCTATCACGACCTTCGAGCAGTGGCCAGAGACGCGCTTTCGCTGGACTGGAACCTGCTGGGGAACATTTATCTGTTTCCCCCAACGAATTTATTAATGAAAGTAGTACAACTCCTCAAGGAGTTCAAGGGAAGGGGAGTAGTGATTGCTCAATGTGGCCGAACAGCCCTTGGTTTCCAACCCTACAGAAGCTGACTTTTCATTACAAGCCACTACATCTTCCTATTCTTTCCCAGCAGGTTCAAGGGATAACTGTCTACGCCTCCTCCTTTCTGACGAAAAGCCTTCACGTGTGGACTTTCTCAGATCCCTGTGCTTCATGGAATGATCACCTGGAGTCAGGGAATTCTTAATCACTAATATTAAGGGGAAATCTGCCAAACAGTATCAGTCAGTGTGGAACAAATTTGTCTCATTTGTTAGGGACCGTAAACCAACTACCATCGATAATAACTTTGTTGGGGAGTTCTTTGTGTTTGTATTTGACGTAAAAAAGTTGGCTCCCTCCACTATTAAAAATCACAAGGGGGCCCTTGCGGTTCCTTTAAGGTACGGATTCGGAGTAGAGGTGCATGCAGAAGTGTTTGAAATGATGATGAAATCAATGGCTCTCCACAGGCCGAGTGAACAACCATGTGAATTATCATGGGATATAGATATAATCCTAGCTGCTCTGAACAGACGTTCAGAAAGTATGAAATTTTTGTTAGAAAAAACGTTTTTAGTGGGCCTGGCGATGGGAGCCAGATCAGCTGAGATCCATGCACTAAAAAGAGATCAGTTTTGTTCTTTCGGAAAGAATAAAGTAACTTTTTCATTCGGAGATTTTTTAGCTAAAAATGAGAATCCATTTCATAGACGGAAACCCATAGTTATCCCTCCTTTGCCCTCTAATCCGAAGCTGTGTCCAGTGGCCACAGTGAAAAAGTACCTTGATCGCACCAACCATATCACGCAGGGGCCCCTCTCTTTTTGGTACTAAATGAAAGCACCCCACTTTGCCTAGAAAGCCTCAGAACCAGCATTTGTAAATTAATTGTATATCTATGCCCAGGATCAGACCCAAAGTCACATGACCTCCGTAAGTACACAGCCTCACTTGCCTTTTTCGGTAACTTTAGTATGGAGGACATATCCAAGTACACGGGGTGGTCTGGGCATGGAGTGTTTGTCAAACACTATGTTAAACAAATGCGAGGTGTCCAGACTGCGTGCATATCCCTCGGCAAAGTCGTAGGCAAGAGATAAGGACGCCCGGAAGGTGAATTGGCTGGCAAGAGGAACTCTTCCTTTAAAGTGAGTGAGTGTTTTAAAAACCGGTAGGTTATTTTTTCCTGTTATAGTCTATTTCTTTTGCTCTTCACCAATACACAGTCTCTTCGGAGACAGCTTAAAGGGTGGGCTGTTACAGCCGTAAAGGGAAAGGATTTTAGATTTCGGTTTGAACCCAAGGGAAGCGAAAAAGCTTTTTTGGTTAGGGATAGTGGCTAAAAGTCCATCCTCCCTGTCAAATGATGTTTGATGGCTTTATAAATATACAAAAAGCCTCTTTAAAATGTTCTCTGGTACACCTGCATGAGGCTCTTGCGGCTCCCTTTGACTAAAAAACGGGGTTTGAACCCGAAGGGAAATGAAAACCCTATTTTTAGTCTGGGAGCCGCGAGAGCCTCAGACCCTCCCAGTTAGCATTAAGTATATTGGGTTATGCCCACCCCTTCATTTGCAGGGAGTATAACCTTTTAGGGAGGCGCAGCTATTCCTACATTGGGTTGGCAATATGCGCATGCGCAGTAGATGCGTAGTCGCGTTTTGACCCGATTCATTCGAACTAGCCACGGAAGCGCAAATGGAAAGTTGTAACCAGTGGAGATGTTTAGCCATGAATTGATTCATGAATGCGGCGGATAGGGGGTCAAAGTGCAGACCCCCCCCCGAGACCTGATATCCTATCACAATAGTGACAAGCTTCCGTTAACCGGAATGAATACGTGCCAACCCTGTGCTATAAGTTCTCTGATAAGGGATTTAGCCGGGGCACTGCCTAAGGCAGATGTAACTGCATGAGGCTCTCGCGGCTCCCAGACTAAAAATAGGGTTTTCATTTCCCTTCGGGTTCAAACCCCGTTTTATATGGTCTCCCCAAGGTCCACAAAGAGGGAGTTCCCTTTCACCCAGTCCTCTCCCCACAGAACTCACCACATTTTAAACTAGCCAAATTTCTGTTCCGTTGTTAGAACTCTTAACAAAAAATAATCTTTCGATAACCAATTCCACCAAGTTTAAAGAGGACATTCTCAGGCTAGACTTGGACTTATACATGGTGAGCTTAGACGTGGAATCTTTGCTTACAAATGTCCCAGTTGGGGAGACTGTTGATATAATATTAAACAAACCTTTTCCTGATCAAGATGCAGTTTTTAATCATTTTAGTAGAACGCTTTTTAAAGACCCTTTAGAGTTGGCTGTGCTGGACATGACCTTTGTCTTCAATGGCATTTTAGAAGGGATATGGCCATGGGATCACCACTGAGTCCAGTTTTTGCTAACATCTTTATGTCCTTTCTGGAGGAGAGGATAATAGAATAGTGTCCCATATATATAATGTATATATATATATATATATATATATATATATATATATATATATATATATATATATATATATATATATATATATATTATATAGGTTCGACCTGTGTCACCCGGTGAAATATCCATTTAGCACATATTTCTAGGTATAAGTATTGCTAAAAATACCAGAGAAAAAGTTAAACACAATGCCAGGGTTATGACCCCCAGTTCGAGTGCCATTTAATGGTGTCGGTATACACAAAGGGTGAGTGTTGCCACTGCCACAGGCCTCTGCCCTATAGAGATCTCCAATCTCAAAACCCCTAAAAGTGAGGAGCCGTCACATACCTCACCTTCTTCTCCCAGCCAGCCAACACCACAGCTGCCATCTTGAAACATTCCAACTTAGCACGCTTTCAGCACATCACCGTGTTTTTCTTGGTGCTGTTTTTTCGTGATTTTCGATCTTACATCATGTCATCCCTTCCAGAATTTGCATCACCTAAGTTGAGTACCATCTCCTTTTGGTTTTTTCTTACAGAGGCATCTTATTTGACCTTTAATTTATTGTTTACCAGGTAAATAACACTACGCCGCCAATCGCGGCAGAATACGCCTCGGCCATGCTGGACCCTCAGTCTTCGCATGGTTTTAGCAGAAAGTTACTGCTAGTTTTTTCCATATAATTATATGTATATACTCCTTTCATTTGGAATTTTATTATATGAATCACCTTTTCGCTGGTAAGGGGTTGGGAGCCCGTATCATGATTGATCTAGGCTAGAGACGGAGGTTTTCCCCCTCCCTCCTTTCTGATCATAAATTCTCTTTTTCCTTGGTCCCCTTCCTCTGCCAGCGAGCAGGTACATTCTCCATGATGGTACTGTTATGCTCATGACCTTTTCTGATGTGTACGGTGATGGATGACATGTAAATCTTTGGATTATTTTAATTGTGATTCAGCGTCAGGGTCGACCATATTGGTATCCCCGCTCCCCATATACTGCGGGTTGTCTGGCCTTCTCTACAGCTGAGTCTTTTACGTATTCATAAATATATTCTGTGCATATATATGTTTTTATATTTTACACATCATCTGGTTAACTTGTTATTTTAGTACTTGAAGTCAGATAGTTTTATTCATTTAGGTATTTTCTAGCCTAGCCTACTCGACCGTTCCGTAATCGGTTTCGGAGAGTTAGGCTAGTCAGGATAGGCTCCTTTCACGATGCTCATGCTTCCTGGCTCTCATGTCCAAGTCATTTTGAGGCTTTGGAGGGAGATGTTAGGTTGTTGAGGGAGTTCCTCGTTCTCTCTTGGCCCACCTGACCATGCTGTCACGTTTTCGGAAGGTGAGGTTAGGCTAGTGAGGCCCTTCCCCCCCCCTGTTTTAGCCCACCTGACCAGGCTGTGAGGTTTTTGGAAGGTGAGGTTAGAATAGCGAAGGGTCCCCTCAATTCATAGCCTCCCACCTGACCAGACTTTCAGTGTTGGAGGGTGTGGCCAGACATTGAGTGGTTCCCCCCCCCCTCCTGTTGCTCCTATTCTGGCCTTCCTGTCCAAGTCAAAAAAGTTTTGGTTTTGGAAGTTGGTCTGGGATCTAAGGTTGCACAGATCTTTTCGTGTATGTAGCCTAGTCCTTCCTTACCTATCAATTAGCATTTGGCGTGTGACCTAGACATCTCCCTACGCGAGGGACGCCGATCACTTATGATCGGCACCCCGTGGGGAGTTTCTGTCGGCTTCCAGAGGGTGTTACCCACCCTTCTGGCCACCGCTTATCGGTTTCCGCCATTCTGCTATCTTTTCCCATTGTCGGCAGGTGTTTCGTTTGTTCGCTTCCCTCAGTGTTAGCTGGAGCATCGAATACAGTCCCAGGGATGCTATCTTGACTTTCGCTATGTTCATTCTCTGCCGGGTTAGTCAGATCTCTCGTTGTTATAGTACACGTTACCACTCCGGTGGGTATGGTTTTCGGTTGATCAGCGCTTTCCAATACCTGGTTCCCGCCCCACGCGTTGAGAGTTGAGCCAGATGCGAAGGCTCCTCTCCGCCTCTTCCACCGCTACCATAGGTGTGAGATAACGAGATTCTGTGACAATCAGGGCGGAGTATCATAACACCAGCGTTTCTTAAGAGTACTCTTGTTTACTTAATTAGTTGACCATTCCGTAGCATAACTTATATCTATGTCCGCTACCGGATTCTTTCCGGCGGTGTTTAATTATATGAATGCATGTTCCTAGGTTAAGGTATCCTGTTACCGCCGGACCTACTCCGGCGGCCCTTAACTTTATGTTACTCATGTATTGTATATTATCTTTATGCTGCCGGATTTAATTCCGGCGGGATTTTGCCTGACAGTAAGCATGTTCCATCACCCATTATTAGATTAAGGTATCTTATCTCCGCCGGACTTACTCCGGCGGGCCTTAACTCGCGATACTCATGTATCATCTTCCGCTTACAGATGGTACGCTGTCAGGAGCCTGGGTGCACAGCGGTTCTCCAACAACTCTGTGGCCATGAGGTGTGCCGCTCACACTCCGGCTGCTTGGTTCGCGTTGGGGACCTGGTCGTCTGGCACCCGGATGGCTGTGAGGTCTGTTACGCTCTGTACGAGCGAGTGATCGATGAGTCGGTAAGCTTTAAAGACCGCTAAGCTTTAGTCTCCTTTGACTTTAATGCTTATATTGATATATACGGCGATTGGAGAATATTTCAGTAAATCATTTCTTTTCTTTCAGTCTGACCGTATTACCCACGACTCTTCGCTGTCGACCCTGAAGATCTGGGTCGGCGGGTTTGGGAGGAACGTTGCATCAGGGAAGCCTTACATACTGTCAGAGGAGATTTGTAATGTCCTCTACCCTGGAGCCCGGATCTCAGCCGCAGTGCCGGCGGAAGTAGCCGCCCCCTTAATCGAACGGATCCGGGAGGAGATGCAACCCTCCCAAGAAGACAACCTGTGCGAAGACGTGGCGGAAGAGGTGGCGGCCATCAATATCCACCTCGAACCTATGAGCGTCGATCCGGACCACCAGGTAGAAGGTAGGGTGGTAAGTGAGGCAGGGGGAGAGAATGTAGCTAGTCCCCTTTTTGGTTCTCCTTCTTCCTCTTCTGTCCCCAAGGTGAAAACCTTGAAAAAGAAGGACTTACATAAGTCCTCTAGGCCTCAAAGGTCTAATCCGTCAGCTCCCTCAAGGTCGTCACTGGCTCTTAACCCAGTGGCATCCACTAGCAAGGCTACTCCCCCGCCCAAGGGGTCGAGATCCAGGTCTTCTAAGGCTAGTCCCCCTCAGCCTAACTTTGACCCTGAGGCCTTCACGGAACTTCTAATGCAGAAGTTGGATAAGAAGGTTGAAGCCAGGATTAATGACCTTTCCTCCCAGCTCGTTTCGAGCTTGCAGACCTCTGGTGAGTCGGTGAAATCTTTAGCAGAGAGGATGCAGACCCAGGAAAGCTTGCTCTCCGGGTTTATGCGCTCCGGAGTAGCAGCACAGACTTACGCTGTTCCAGATGCCTCCAGTCTGCCCCCCTTTGATAAGGGAAACCCATGGCGCCTGGCCCTCCACGCTCCTCAGCACGAAGACACCCTGACCATCGAGGGCTTGGGAACTCGTCGGTTGGAAGAACTGGAGTTCTTTCCACCCGACCTGGTGCCTCCCTACCCAGGATACGCCAGGCTTACGGAGGAAGCCTGGATCTGATCAGACAAGGTCCCGAAGGAGACAGTCATCTTCCCTAGGGACCAAGCCCAATCCACCTTGATGCGCGCTCTCACTGAGTGGGAGTGCGAAAACACTAAGCTTACCCCCTTTAAGGGGACTTTCACTATGTTCTCGGTAGGTGACTCCATCCCTACCCCCTGCACGACTAAGATAGCAGTGCTGACTAGTCAGGCAGGAATCGAGGGTAAGCCGCTACCTCAACTCTGGGAGACAGATCCCACCTCTCTTGTCTTCCCCGGAGATTCGGAATTTTGGTTGGGAGCTCCAGCCACGTTCACGGTGGGCAAACTCGACCCCGAGTGCGCCTCATCTCTTTAGTGAACAGCTTCCCAAGATTCCAGAGGCTCTTTTGAAGGCAGAATTTGAAGCTAGGTGCAGGTTGAGTCGCTCCCTGCATTCCATTACCATTACGGAGGCAACGGCGGTAACCTACGCTGAAGAACCTCTGTTCCAGGTCCTGACCAAATCCCTGTTAGCGGCATTCCAGGCGGACCTGTATGATTTTGTAGTGGCAAGACTAAACTGCCGAAAGCACATCTTTGCGGACGCCACTATTAGACACGAGCCCAATAGACTCATGAAGAGTTCTGTCTGGGGCCCTAACATCTTCCCTGAGGATGAAGTCAACAATGTTCTGGCGGAGGCAACCAGAGCAAATCAGAGCCTTCGCTCCCGCTGGGGTCTCCCCTTCAAAAGGAAGGCTACAGAGTCTGCCGGACCTCAAGCCAGGGATAGGAAAAGATTCAGGAGGTACAGAAAACCTCAAGCCCAAACTATGCTCCAAGCTGTACCGGTCTCTCAGATCGGTCAGCCTTCAACCTCAAAAGCTCAGCCTCAGCAACAGTTTGTTCTGATGCAGCCGGCTCAGCAAACCCTTGCTTCTCCAACCTTCGTTGCGTCCCCGGCTTTCAACGCTTTGTTTGAAAGCCAGGGGGCATTTCGAGGTTTCAACAGAAATGCGAGGGGAAGCAGAGCCAGAGCCTCCTTCAGAGGTAGGTTTGCATCACGTCCTCTCTCACGGGGAAGAGGAGGCTGGGGTGGTAGAGGAAGTAAGCCCTCTCCTGCTCAATGAGTCTCCTCAGGTAGGCGGGAGGTTACATCTCTTCCGGGACCGTTGGACCTTCAGTCCGTGGGCCCACAGCATAGTTTCCAAAGGTCTGGGATGGAGCTGGAGCAGAGGTCCTCCTCCGCCAGTCAGATTCCATCAGTCTCCATCCAAAGCCCTCCTGGACTTTGTAAAAGACCTTCTTCAAAAGAGGGCAATAAAGAAAGTGAGACACCTTAAATTTCAAGGCAGACTGTTCAGTGTTCCGAAGAAAGACTCCAGTCAGCAAAGAGTAATCCTAGATTTGTCTCATCTCAATTTATATATTCAATGTTTCGCATGCTTACAATCTCGCAGGTGTGGACCCTACTTCCCTGTGGGGCCGTCACCACCTCTATAGATCTTTCAGACGCCTATTATCACATCCCGATTGCGAGAAATTTCTCTCCTTACCTAGGATTCAGACTAGGAAATCAAGCTTACTCGTTCAGAGTCATGCCATTCAGGCTCAACATAGTGCCCAGAACTTTCACCAAACTGGCAGAAACAGTAGTCCAACAACTACGGGCCCAAGGGATCATGTTAGCCGCATACCTTGACGATTGGATAATTTGGGCACCCAACGCCAAGAAATGTCGGAGAGCAACATCCATAGTGATCAGCTTCCTGGAATCCTTAGGTTTTCAAATAAACAGGAAGAAATCCTGCCTAGTTCCGGAGGCTCGATTTCAATGGTTAGGAATCCAATGGGATCTGGACACACAAATTGTCACTTCCGCCAGCCAAAAGGAGGGAAATAGCCAAAGCTACCAGGCAGTTCCTCAAAAACAAAAGAGCCTCTCGTCATACCCAGGAAAGAGTCCTAGGTTCTCTTCAGTTCGCGTCAGTAACAGATTTGCTGCTGAAAGCCAAACTGAAAGATATAAACAGGGTATGGCGGAGACGAGCCAACAGCAGATACAGAGACAAGGTGTCCCTAATTCCGCTGGTGTTGAGGAAGAGGCTTCGACCGTGGGCAACAGTCAAGAGTTTGTCAAGGTCAGTGCCTCTCCAATTTCCCCCTCCATCATTGGTGATCCACACGGATGCTTCCCTGAGCGGGTGGGGAGGATATTCCCAACACAAGAAAGTTTAAGGAACGTGGTCCACTATGTTCCGCCAGTTCCATATCAACATTCTGGAAGCAATGGCAGTATTTCTAACTCTGAAGAAACTGCGTCCAACCAGACAGATTCATATCAGACTGGTACTGGACAGTGCAGTAGTTGTGCATTGCATAAACAGGGGGCTCCAAGTCGAGCCGGATCAATCAAGTAATGATAGCAATTTTTTCCCTGGCAAGGAAACACCGTTGGCATCTGTCAGCTACCCATCTGGCAGGTGTCCGGAATGTCATTGCAGATTCACTGTCCAGGACAACTCCGCTGGAGTCGGAATGGTCACTGGACAAAGCATCTTTCGAATGGGTTTGTCGTCAGGTTCCAGGTCTCCAGGTGGACCTGTTTGCCACAGAGAGCAACCACAAACTTCCATGTTATGTTGCTCCCAATCTAGACCCTCTAGCTCACTCCACAGATGCGATGTCAATAGACTGGAACAGGTGGCAAAGGATCTATCTGTTTCCACCAATAAACCTATTGATGAAAGTTTTACACAAGCTCAGATCATTCAAAGGTCAAGTAGCACTTGTGGCAAGCAACTGGCCGAAGAGCAATTGGTTTCCTCTTCTTCCAGAGTTGAAACTCCGATGCATACAAATCCCCAGGCCAAAGTTGACGCAAATAGTACAAACTTGGACTGTGTCAGCTTCCTCAAGAATTCTGAATGCCCTAGCTTTATGGACTTCATGAAATTTGCAGCTCAGAAAGATGCTAACATTGATCCTATTAACACGCTGTTCATAGAATCAGACAAAAGGGAATCTACCCTCAGACAATATGACTCAGCAGTTAAAAAGTTAGCATTATTCCTGAGAGAATATGAAGCTCAAGAAATGACCACGAACCTAGCAATCTCGTTCTTCAGGTCATTATTTGAGAAAGGACTGGCCTCTAGTACTATTACTACAGCAAAATCGGCTTTAAGAAAAATATTTTTACATGGCTTCAATATTAACCTTACAGACTCATATTTTTCATCAATTCCTAAAGCATGCGCTCGTCTTAGACCAGCAACCCGTCCCCACACGGTTTCCAGGTTCTTAAATAATGTACTTAAATTAACATCGGACACTGATAATGAACGGTGTTCATGTTCGAGTCTGTTAAGGAAAACGTTATTCTTAATTAGCCTAGCCTCAGGTGCAAGAATTTCTGAACTGTCTGCTCTCTCTAGAGAACCGAACCATGTTGATTTCCTCCCGTCAGGAGAAGTTCTGTTATCTCCGGATCTCAAGTTTTTAGCTAAGAATGAAGATCCACAAAATAGATGGTCCCCTTGGAAGGTTATGGTCCCCTTGGAAGGTTATCCCCCTTCCACAGGATCTGTCCTTATGTCCAGTTACCACTTTAAAGGCTTATTTAAATAGAACTTCTAATATAATGTCTTGCCCTCTTTTTGTTAGGGAAAATGGAGGAACCATTTCTTTAAAGGCCATCAGGCAACAAATACTATATTTTATAAAGCAAGCAAACCCGGATTCAGTACCTAAGGTACATGATATCCTAGCAGTGGCCACCTCCACTAATTATTTTCATAATATGAGTTTTGATGACCTTAAAAAATATACGGGTTGGAAATCACCAACAGTGTTCAAACGCCACTACCTTAAATCTCTAGAGGCTCTAAAATTTTCCACAGTGGCTGCAGGAAGTATTGTTCCTTCTGCCTTAGAATAGCTTATGTAACCTTAATTTATCCTGTCCTTTATTCCTCTCTCGCCTGCCTGCCTCATTTACTCGCCATGCCGTCTATCTTAGGTCAGGCCTGCTTCACAGCCTGACTCCTGACCGTTTTGCATATTGTTATTGTTTCCCTTTTGTTAACCTTAAGTGTCTTGGTGTTACTAAATTTTGTCTGTGTGCCCTATATTGTTCATCATGTTTATTATTACTGCTTTGGGTTATTAAAACACAGTAATTTTCTTATAGTTTTATTTAACTCCATTAAAGTATTTCTTAGAGGGCTCCACCAAGCTTTTGTATGACTGTTTCTCTGTTATGATTTCACCGGGTGACACAGGTCGAACCCAGAAAAGGGATTTTGACAAAGGAAAAATCTATTTCTGGGGGAAGACCTGTGTCACCCGGTGACCCATCCCTGTTCTTCTTTCCCCCCCTGAGTGGCATACCAAGCTTGGGCGGGGGGGTGCTAACTTGGGATGTCGATAAGATGGCGGCTGAGGTGTTGGCTGGCTTGGGAGAAGAAGGTGAGGTATGTGACGGCTCCTCACTTTTAGGTGTTTTGAGATTGGAGATCTCTATAGGGCAGAGGCCTGTGGCAGTGGCAACACTCACCCTTTGTGTATACCGACACCATTAAATGGTGCTCGAACTGGGGGTCGTAACCCTGGCATTGTGTTTAGCTTTTTCTCTGGTATTTTTAGCAATACTTATACCTAGAAATATGTGCTAAATGGATATTTCACCGGGTGACACAGGTCTTCCCAGAAATAGATTTTTTATATATTGTCAAAATATATATATATATATATATATATATATATATATATATATATATATATATATATATATATATATATATATATATATATATATATATATATATATATATATATATATATATATATATATATATATATATATATATATATATATATATATATATATATATATATATATATATATATATATATATATATTATATATATATATATATATATATATATATATATATATATATATATATATATATATATATATATATATATATATATATATATATATATATATATATATATATATATATATATATATATATATATATATATATATATATATATATATATATATATATATATATATATATATATATATATATATATATATATATATATATATATATATATATATATATATATATATATATATATATATATATATATATATATATATATATATAATCATGAAGCTACAAATGTCGCTTAATATCAAATCCACGCTACCTCGGGAGTATCCCCGATGGGGAATTATCACCGAAGGGGAATTTATAAGTGATAAATGGACGGGCACTGCCGAGTCTTGATCCCACGACACAGACGCACCATCCAGCAACTCCAGTCGACGTTACCATCGAGCCATCAAGAGAGGTATAAATTAACGCCGAGTCTGGTGTACTTTATTTACCCGTCGAGAGCGGGGAAATTGTACTTAGCTTCGGCATTAACCCACCTCGACCATGATAGTTCTTTGGAACGTTTGGAACACGCAGCTCTTTTTATGACATTTTTTTATCACACCGTGATTTATATACAATCATGAAGCTACAAATGTCACTTAATATCAAATCCACGCTACCTCGGGAATATCCCCGATGGGGAATTATCACCGAAGGGGAATTTATAAGTGATAAATGGACGGGCACTGCCGAGTCTCGATCCCATGACACAGACGCGCCAACAGTTTATTCTTAAGAGCCTAATGGATTTGCTCCCCGGATCTCCTGGAAAAGGAAGTTGAACTAATCCGTAAGCAGCTGTCTTCTTTGAAGTACCCTGACCATTTAATTGAGAAGTTGATCCACAAAGCAAACACTATTTTCTTCCGTCCCCCCCATAACAAGACCAGAAAGACCCACAACAATAAAATAAAAATCCCACACCTGGACGGGATTAAGGTGTTGACACAGACACTTGGAAATTCTAACCCTTTTGCTTTTACCTACCCAAATACTTTAGCAAAATCCCTGATTAATGTCCAACAAAAACCAGTCCCCAAAGACACTGGAGTTTACGATATCCCTTGCCTTGACTGTGACCAATCTTATGTTGGTTTCACAGGCAAATCACTCCCCCAAAGATTGATACAGCATAAATGTTCAGTTAGGTATGGACAACAGAGCTCAGCTATTTTTAACCACTTAAATAACCATAACCACAGAATAAACTGGAATATGTTTCATATAATTTATAGCAGCAGTTGTTGGTTCAAAAGCCAGATGATGGACTCAGCTTTGATTAAACAAAGAAACACCATGAATCTTTCAAGAGGTGCGTGGGATTCAGATATTATAGATGAAATCTTCCCCAACCAGCAATCAAGAAGATTAAAGAGAAATTGTCAACTGGAGTAACTTAACAGCAGACCTATGGATCTTCTGGTATAAATACTGCTGTTCTGTACTTTTTTCTCGTTCACTATTTGCCTGAGGAGAGAGACAGTTCGGTCTCTGAAATATAGCCTTTATTTAATACAAAATGCTATCCCTGCAGAATTAACAAGGACCTCCTTAGGTTAAAATTTACTTTTTTTCGTGAAAAAAAACACTTTAAAGATTTAGTAATTGGTCAGAAATCTTGATTCACTAGGTGGAATATCTTTGACTCCTCACATCCAAGACAGTGTTGATAGTCAAGGCAGAAGACTTTGTGTGTAAAAGCCTATTTTAATCGCATCATAACCATCTGAGACGTACAGACTGAGGAATGTCAGCAGAGAAATTACTTCTTCAAATGAAATTGCACAAAGAGTACCTAAATGGTTTTAAGTTCAGTAGAACTAATGTCATAACAGTTGCCAATATTTGGTAGCTGGTTCCTTCAGTCAGTTTATGTAAGTCAGGCTTTACAAACACGATGTGCACACACACACATTTCTAATACAGGCAGTCCCCGGTTTACGACGGGTCCGGCTTACGACGTTCCGAGGTTACGACGCTTTTCAAATATATTCATCAGAAATTATTTCCCGGTTTACGACGCATGTTCCAGGGTTACGACGCATTGTATGCTGATCCGACGGAAGAAATACGGCTCCAAAACGGCAGAATAATCAAAATTTGAAGTTTTATTTTCTGAAAAACTCAATAAAAATGCAGTTTACATCGTTTTCAATACACCCAAAGCATCAAAAGTCAAGTTTTCTTAGGATTTTTGACGATTTTCAACGATTTTTCGGTTTACGACGATTTTCGGTTTACGACCCGGCGTAAAAACGGAACACCCGTCTGTAAACCGGGGACTGCCTGTAATGGGGTTCAAGCCAGGTATTCTATGCATTTTCTTCTCCAAAAATGTGCATGCCCTTATGCAAGGCAAATAAGCTTGCTCACGAGATCATCTGTAACACAAGATTTGATACTTTAGGTCCTCACAGAGCTTCAAATCGTTGTTTTCAAGGTAAGATTACATAAAATATACTGAACGTTATCTAGTATATACTTTGATTGACATGTACTATGAGTATATTTTATGGATTATTGTTTATATTTTGTTGTCTTCAAGTTAAGATTACACTAGATTAATGTATATTATTTAATATGTTGTGGGGTTTTTATTGACAATTCTTGTTGTGCTGAATGTAATCAACTTTTAGCCGTCGCATGTGTGCATGTCTATACGTATACATGCATCATGTTTTGAAACAATATGCACTTACTTTAACCCCCTCTCTCTCTCTCTCTCTCTCTCTCTCTCTCTCTCTCTCTCTCTCTCTCTCTCTCTCTCTCTCTCTCTCTAAAGTATTTTTAACTGACATTTGTCTAATGTAGCACAGTATGTGTATTTTACCTATTGTAATGTAGTGTTACATACATGTGTATTGCACTATGTGTATGTTTAAAGTTACACATGCATTGAGTTAGGGTAGATTAAACACGTACAGTCTGTTTGCCTGGCCCTCTGTCTGTCATAATTTTTTTTTTTAAGAATTGGGTGTTAATCATGTTAAAAAAAACAGGAAGATGTTTATGGTCCTTTTTTTTTTTTGCAGTATGAGTGTTTTGTACTTTACATATCTTGTAAGTGCAAGTAGGTAGAAATATGGAAACCGGCCACGTTTGCTGGGCTATACTTTTTCTCTTCAGTACTTTTCTGCATTTTATGTATTTTTAGAAATTCAATGATCATTACAAACACTAGCACTGGCACTGTCACAAAAACTGTATGTTGTGGGGAAAACATCACTTGCAGCAAGAACTTGTGAACCATTGAGAAAAGCAACGGATCACCCAGGACTGAACAGTGACGGGAAAATGCGCTTTTTCACCGAGTGCGTTGATATTTACGGGATGTAGCCAGTGGGAGACTTATTTTTATGATGCATATGTGTATCAGCCATTGCAAAATCACAATAAAAAATCAATACAGGAAATACAAAAACATGAGTGCTTGCCCAATGACATTCACAAAAGTGGGGTGTGGCTAACCCCATTTTTCCACCATTTTATAGTACAGAACATAAAAAGTCCTCAAATAAAAAGCTTACTGTAAAAATTAATTTAAAAAAACAAAAAACATGAGTGCTAACCCCAATTTTGGGACCAATAAAAAGATATTAATACCAAAATATTTTATTTCTGAAAATTTCACAGAAACTACACCTTTCTCCTTTTGACATAAAAATTTGAAATAAAATATTTCCTCTTACTGGCATAATTAAACCTGGGGTGATATATCCAAAACTAGAATAACAAAAAAACACAAAGAGTACCAAGCATGCACATGTACTATGAGTTTCAGCACACATTGCTATTTGCTATTAGCACCTATAGCAGAGAAATGAACTGATGATATATCTGTATCATCCAGTTGTGAGCAATACAAGAAATGAACTATGATGACGTGTTAAAGGACATGGCTCTTTTAAGCCGATACGATTCATGAAGATTGTGCTCTCTCTCTCTCTCTCTCTCTCTCTCTCTCTCTCTCTCTCTCTCTCTCTCTCTCTCTCTCATTTTCATTGGTTTTTCATAATTTTTTTATTTTTAGTTATTTTATGCAGTGAAAATTACTGTATGACAAAACACCAAGAAGTAAAAAAGAGAAATGATATGGGAGACAGGGAAGGTAAGTGTCTGTATGTGGGTGTTTGCGTGTTGTAGGCTTATGTAGGGAAGTTTCTTAGCACAGAACCAGATCTCTCTCTCTCTCTCTCTCTCTCTCTCTCTCTCTCTCTCTCTCTCTCTCTCTGTCACATGCGTGCGTGTTAGTCATGATTATTTTATTACAGCTGTAATATCTTTTGATAAAATGTGAAAAAAACGTATACGTGAAAATATATAAAACAAAATAAAAGCTCTAAAGAAGTTAAACACTACCTGTACCTCTCCACCCATCTGCACAGCATTCCCCACCCCTGCCCACCTGGTAAACCCCTTCTGCCACCACCCACATCCCCAATAAGTCTTTCTCTGCATACTTATTCCTTTGAGCAGCGTTACTAACACATCTCTTCCCCAGCGAAGCAATGCCATCAGATCCCCTCCCATCCTGCCCAATATGCCCAATGCCCCTCCACCTTTTAAGCAGTATATTCAACAATTCTTTATGCCTGTGGAGCACAGTTTTTAAAATTTTTATGACATTCATATTATACATATCTCCTGGGTGCCAGTTGGATGTGGGTACAGTAAGGCGAATGTGGATAATCGAGGGATTACTGTAATTACTGATATGCCATTTCTGTATGCTATAGGCTATGCAAATTGGCCCAGGTTATTGTGTTGGCAGTACACAAATCTTCTATCTAAGAAATTTATTGTCTCCTCAGGAAATCAACTCCTGAACTGTCCATTGGACTGAATTGCCACTGTGCAGTAAGTGTAAAGGGAATTTGGACTGAGAGTCCAAGGGATAAATATCTAACGATGACAGGAATCTGCAAATATGAGTTGATTGATGAATGTCTTATTTATCCCATATTGATCTGTTTAAAGCCAAAATAACATATGAAAAGCTTGCATTTGTAGGTGGTCTTCTTCAATAATAATATTATTATGATTTTTAATTTGTTTTATTGTTGTTAATGCACTGTCAGTTTAGCCAGCGAACATTAAGTGAAACGCTACAGTACATTTCTCTTTATAGGTCAATGATGACTTGCTTGAAATCCCTGAATTTCCTGGCTCTTGCAAAGGATGTTTATGGGAGAATTGTCCGAGTGATCGCAATGTATTCGTTTTATTTGATGAGAAGCAACTTTACACATACGTTTTGCATCAAGAGCATATTAAAGGTGAGCATTTTTTTCTAAAAAATGTTTCTGATACTAACTCATGTTTGTTTGCCATAATAATAAATCTGCAGGGTTTGGTAGAATTGTTTGTAGTTCATGTTATATTCAGATTTTCTCCCCCAAGTGTCTAAATTTATATCATAAACTCAGTTGTTTTTCCAAAAATTATTTAACCTTCTGGACTGTGAACACATTTAAATAAGGCTTGAGAGTCTCATTAAACTTGAGTTTTGGCATTAATACAGACACTTCCCACTTCATGGCTTATCTCTGTTCTATGGCTCCATAGGGAAGCGAGTTGGTCGAAAAACGAGGAGCCGCTCTTGCCAATATTTTGAGCATATTGTTTGACAGGGGTTGCATGCTAACCCTCTTCAGATGCTGTTTGAATGTCGCCTTTGCACTATGTAGAACATTTTCAGTGTTATACAGTAGTGTAATGTATACTGTAATACTAACTCTTGGTCTCTTTGGTACAGTATTTATATTGACATTTATTTAATTCAGTACAGTGTTATACTGAATACAATAGTGTAATGTGCCTTCCATTCACATATTTTTCCAGTCTGTGGAACTGTATTTGTACACGTATCCATTGCATCAAGATATACCACTCACTGTGAGTTTGCTCCTCTCTCTCAACCATATTTTTTATGAAAAAAGGTTTGGCAAAGCAAGTGACTTCTAATGCCAGATCCTTTATTAAGAAAACGGTAGTGGTTTAAATACTTTTTCTTCGTTATGGCCACTTCTGCTTGAATCCAGTTACTTCTGATTGCATTGAGTGGGGCGACGTGGTAACTCACCAAAGTAGGACGACAATGTCATCGAATCCGTTTGCACTGTTTGTTTTTCCCATCAGATTGTTTTCATAAACTCAGCTTCTGTTATCTCACTCATTACTTTTGAGTTCTTTACAAATTCCCTTTATCTCCACTAATTACCATCTCATTTTTAAGAACTGTACGGATATCATTATTAATTCACTGTAATGTATCATTGTTACTTTCCTTATAACACTGCTGTCTTCCAGTGTCCCTTTATAGCTTTCATGTTAAAGAATAATGTAAAGGATTTTGTTGTATTCTTCACAGCAGTGGCATTTTTTCTGATTATCACTGTCTATCATAATTTGCCCACAAATGCAGCTGACACTGCTAGCCCATTTAACATCATGTGCTTATACGAACTGGAGTTGAAAATGCTCTCCTTCGTACCGTATGTGGGGTAGGGTTTCAGCAAACTGCGCATTGCAAGTTATAATCTGATTTTTCAGACATTTTCAGCTCAGTGTCATTTCCTATGATTTATTTGTTACAGTTCAAACTAAATTGATATTTCAATGCTCGATGCAATATTCTTTGTGTTAATGATTATTGTTTAACTTTCAATTTGAAATACATAACCTCATTTCTCCGTTTTCTCACTTTTGTAAAAATGTAATCACTTTTGCTGTAATGTAAGTAACCTTTCTAAACGATGCTTATTACAATCGGCAAATTACAGTTTATGATGAATTTTTAAAAGTATAGTGATAGTCTGATAGTCATGATCATATTAGAGTAACTACATGGAGTTTTTTGCGTTTATTTTTCTTGGTAGCCTATAATAATAAATTTGTTGTTGTTGTAGAAGTAACAGTTTTTTTGACCCTGTGGCTATTGAGCACTGGGTTGGTATCTCTGACCTACTGCCTAGCACCTTCATGTTTGTAATCAATGGATATTCCTGGTTTTGTTTTGTTTGTAATTTTTGTTCATACATTGGTAACTTGTAGACTTATTTAATTATTGTAGTTGGTCCTTGCTTAAGTATTTTCTTTTTGTTGTTCATTGACTTCTTGGCTCTTATTGACCTTTGTGTACTATCGCTAAGGTTGACCATACAATTGGTTAATGGTAATGAAGTAAGTGAGCCTAGAATTTTGCACACCTAGGTTGATACAATGTTCAGGTTTTAGTACCTCTGGACTAAAGGTATTTTCAGTAGGTACTGGGTATGTTGAGTTCCCCTTTTGCATTCGACCAGTTCATAATTCATAGATTGATATTTCCTCTTTAATTCTTAGGTCATCATTTCCTGTCTTCACTGCTGTGGATGGGAAGTTGTAGGGGATATTCATTATTTTTCCCATTCTATCAGCTGTTTTTTTTGCCATTTTTTGTTATTTCCCTCTGTTATTCCATTTCTTATTCACTGTTGTCTGTGGTATTTTACATTCGCTTCTTTCTAGTCAAGGGGGGGCGGCATCTGGGGGCCTGGAGACCTGTCATCGATCTCTTACTGTTTTATGAGTTTGTGTCACAGACTTGCTTTGAGATGGGAACAGCACACACTGTGTTGCATTCTGTCAAAGAGGACGACTTCATACTTTTGGTAGTGTATTATCTATTCATTCAGTATTCTTATCAAGAGGAGGACAGTGCAAGTTTAGGTGGTAGCTATTTTCCAAGCAATGACAAGCTTAATAACTATGAGGAAGATTAGTCATCAGTTATTTAATAACAAGTTTTAATTAAAATTGGGATTAAAACCATGTCTGGATGGTTTAAAAATTAAGATCTAGGCTGGATGTGATTTGATTGGGGGACAGTTGTGTCAGCCTTAACTGTCTGGTGGTATTCCCCAATCTTAGATTAATGAAAGTTTGCATTACCAACTTTACCTGGGGGCAAAAGTGATCCCTGCGCAGCTTCAGTCATTAAGGACATTTCTTGTGTCGTAGTTGGCAGCCCACGCTATTGTTGTTTTTGGATGTCTTCTCCAAACATCCCCTAATTAGAGGCTGCTGCCAGGTGGCCATCAAAATACTATGTATATATGTATATATATATATATATATATATATATATATATATATATATATATATATATATATATATATATATATATATATATATAGTTTCTGAGGGGGTTCCGTTCTTCGCGCTGCGTCAGTAATGTGAAAATTGTCGTAAGCCGGAAAATCGTCGAAAATCGTCAAAAATCATAAGAAAACTTACTTTTAATGCTCCGGGTGCATTGAAAACGATGTAAACTGCATTATTATTGAGTATAAAAAAACCTTCAAATTATGATTAATATTTCTTATACCAGAACAAAAAGAAATAATTTCTGATGAATATATTTTCGTAAGGAGCTCGGAATGCTGATATATATATATATATATATATATATATATATATATATATATATATATATATATATATATATATATATATATATATATATATATATATATATATATATATATATATATATATATATATATATTTTTTTTTTTTTTTTTTTTTTGAGCTCGTCCCTGTGTCACCCGGCGAAATTCCATACTAACACGAATTTCTAGGTATAAATATTGCTAAATATACCAGAGAAAAAAGCTTTCAGGAATGCTGGAGTTACTACCCCCAGATCGAGCGTCTTCTATAATGAAGACGTCGGTATAAGCAAGGGTGAGTGAAGGAATCACAACCACAGAACCACACTCGAAAGATATCCCAATGGCAAAACCCCTTGGAAGAGTGGAGAGCCGTACCAGCTCCCACACTCACCCGCCCGCCAAGCGGCGACCCCAGCGCCATCTGAACTCATTCCATTTCTAGCATGTGATTTGATCACTGTTTTGTTTGTGGCTTGTGTTTTTTGGCGTATTTTGCCTTTATTTCACCATGTCCTCAAACACCTTTACTGTTTCCAAGTTAAGTACTATCTTCTTATGGGGTTTAATGATAAGTTTGGCTGTTTTAGCCCGTATTTATATATTATACGTGGTTTTTGTTGGGATGCTGCGGCGTCCCTTTGTCAGCCATGTCGACCGCGAGGTACGCCCGTCCAGCTTGTTCTGTTTGGGTTTCTCTTGGTCGATTACATTGCTTATTGTCATCCCCCTAGGATTCATCCTGGTGGTCTTGCCTAGGTTGGGTCTTTGTGGTATCCTCTAATGTTAATTTCGTAGAACTTCCCATCATAGGGGTTCTTACATTTAGGGTTCCCTTAGTATTTCCCGCTTAGGTATCTCCCCAGGATGTTTCCCCATTGGTCAGTTATAGATTTATTATTATGTTTGTGCTTGATGTCATGTTTTATTATATTTTTAAAATATTATTATTATTACTGTGGGGCATCAGGTTCAGTCCTATCTGTTTACTTCCTGTCGCTTTGTTGGTTAGGCTACGTGCCAAGCACAAGCTGATATTAATGTCTAGTGTATATATTTAGTATTGGTGGTTAATTATTTATTATTTCTGGTTAACATCCCTGTCCTAGCCCTGCCTAGTGCAAGGTTAGGCTTTTCCTGGTAGCCTATCTGGCCTCCTACTCTCCCTTGTACCTTGGGGTAGGTTAGGTGAGAGGAGGGGATCAGCAGGTAGAGGGAGTTTCTGTTGTTGTTCCATCCACCGACCGTTGTTTGGGTTGTGGAGTGAGACCCCATTGTCCTCCCCCTTCTTTTCGGAGGGGTAGAGGTTTTTCCCTTTGGGTGTGTCTCCTCCACGCTATTTTAGCATTCCCTTACTTTACGGTTCTGGCTGGCCTTTGACACGGGAAATTTTCTCCCTGTTGGTTCTCCATCCCTCCCTTTCATTCTCCCCTTCGTATTTTATAGACTGTGTCTATTACAAGGTGAGAGCGTGGGGGTCGTAGGCTGCTTCCCTTTCCCTTCCTGTTAGGGGTAGGCCTAGAGCTCTCCCTACTTGGGTATTACTTTACCTAGTACGGCTTGCGATTACAGTTGAGCTGGGTACACATCTTCCCTAGTCTCCTGTTTTCCTCTTCTCTGGTCTAAGCCCTTCCTTACCTAGCCTTTCCCCCTTCCCTAGCCTACCCTAAGTCAGCTCTTTGTCATCTCTCGCGTGTGTGACATCGGTCCCCGATGATCACCCCGAGTACTTGGGTCCTCCCTGGTGGAGGGATTCGCTCCCTCCCAGGGATGGTTCCTGGTGACAATTGTCTTGACTTTATGTTTCGTTTACCCGCTCTCCTCGGATTGAGTGGGTTTTCGAACATTCTCAGGGTTGCCCTTCCTCCCTCCCATCATCTCCTGTCCTCCCTTTGCCTCCCGCATTCGCCTCGGAGTCTGGGTCATTCTAGTCGGATTTGATTGGCGCTTACACCTGCCCATGTGGGTCCAGTTGTGTTTTTGCCTCATCCTTCTTGTGTGCTCTAGCGGTAGAGGCTTGGGATCTCCGGTGGTGATGGTACCGGACTTTGGGGGACTCTACCTCATATATGTTGATGTTAACTGGTTACTTTACCACCCTCTATATGTATACATTTGTTACTGGTCCCCGGCGGCTTAACCCCGCCGTCGGGTTGATATATATTTACTTTAATCTTATATCAGAGTCCTGTGATTCTTCCCTTGGGTTCCGCCGTTTTTATTTCTGGCGTTCCTTGTGGTAAGGGTCCTGTCGATTCACTCTCTCGTTCCGCCGGAGTATTCCGGCAGTCGGGAGACTTTTTGCTTACCATATTTTAAGTATATGAGGAGCAAAGAAATGTTGATGTTAACTGGTTACTTTACCACCCCTATATGTATACATTTGTTACTGGTCCCCGGCAGCTTAACCCCGCCGTCGGGTTGATATATATTTACTTTAATCTTATATCAGAGTCCGGTGATCCTTCCCTTGGGTTCCGCCGTTTTTATTACTGGCGTTCCTTGTGGTAAGGGTCCTGTCGATTCAACTCTCTCGTTCCGCCGGAGTATTCCGGCAGTCAGGAGACTTTTTGCTTACCATATTTTAAGTTTCTTAGCTTAGTAGGTCCGTCTCTGACGGGGTTTTTCATTCCACCGGAGTTCTCTGGTAGCATGGTATGAAAATACTTATCCCTACATAATTTAAGTTTCTTAGAGTGGTAGGTTCATATACTTTTCACACTTACAGACTGTTTGTTGTGAGGAGCCCGGATGTGCCGCCATCCTCCACCAACCCTACGGGCATGTGGTGTGTCGGACCCACGCTGGCTGTGCGGTCCGGCTTGATGACTTGATCGTCTGGCATCCGGATGGCTGTGAGGTGTGCTTCGCATCGTACGGATGTATCCAGGACGAGTCGGTAAGCTGCTTACTTCCGCTTTACCACGTTAGTCACAGTTTATTATTTGGTCACATCTGGCTCTTATATTAACGCGGTATTAGCCCTTTCTTGACTCTCTGCTCCCTTTCAGGTTGACAAGTCCTCCAAGAAAGAGGCCTTGGAGTCTCTCCGCGCCTGGGTGGCTGGGTTCGGGAGGAATGTTCCGTCGGGGAAGCCTTACGTCCTCGATGAAAAGCTGAGGGACCTGCTTTACCCCGGCGCCCGGATCGCTGCGGCCGTACCATCTGACGTGGCCGCACCTATCATCGAGCAGATCAGGGCCGCGACCCAGCCCCTGCAAGAGGACCCCCTCTACACGGAGGTTTCCGAAGACGTCGCCGCGCTCGACCTGGACCTCGAGCCGATGGTCACCGAGCAGGACCAGGGCGTAGGTAGTGAGGTAAGTGAGGCAGTGGGGGTGGGCGCCCTCTTTGATTCCCCTCCTTCATCATCCTCTTCTTTTCAGGGCTTCACTAATTCTTCTATCTTGAGGGACAGAGCTCAGTCTACTGGCCCCAAGTTGAAGTCGTCGTTGAAGGCGAAGGGCTATAAGTCCTCGTCTTCACGGAAAGCATCTCCTTTCCCCCCGTCGAAGCCAAAGGGTGCTGGCCCTTTGGCTTCTGGGAGCAAACAGAGTACCCCGGGCAAAGGAGCGAGTAAGAGGGCGGCCAAGCCCAGCCCTCCTCGCCAGCCTGCCTTTGACCCTGAGGCGTTTGCGGGGATGTTGTTGCAGAGGTTCTCTACGGAGGTAGAGGCTAAGCTGAGTAAGCTTACTCTGATCGCTGATATGGCGCGCTCGGTGGGGCCGGGGTGCACTATCAGATCCCTGACACCGCTGACCTCCTCCTTTTGACGTAAGGAACCCATGGCATTTTGCTCTTCGTGCTATCCGCATGAAGACACCTTGACCATTGAAGGTCTAGGTACCAGGCGTCTAGAAGAACTGGAGTTCTTCTCGGCTGATCTCTTGCCCCCCTACCCAGGCTTTGTTAGGCTGACGGAGGAAGCCTGGGTACGCTCAGACAAGGTCCCTAAGGAGACGGTGATCTTCCCTAGGGATCAGGCACAATCTGCTCTCTTGCGCACCTTTACCGAGTGGCGGGCGGAGAACACGAAGTTGACCCCTTCAAGGGCAACTTCACTGTTTTCTCTCGGTGATAGGCTGCCCACTCCCTGCCTGAACAAGGTTGCTATCGCAACCGCTCAGGCTTGCTTGGAAGGCAAACCCTTGCCTCAGCTTCGGGAATCAGACCCTACGTCTCTGATCTTCCCAGGAGGTGACGAGTTCTGGAAAGACGCTCCGTCCACATTTACTGTCGGTAAATTGGACGCAGATTGCGCTTCAAACCAGTTCAGCGAGCAGCTTCCTAAGCTTACGGAAGCTCTCCTGAAGGCTGAGTTCGAGGCACGGTGTCGGTTGAGCCAGTCTTTGAACTCGCTGTGCCTGTCAGAAGCGACCGCCGTCTCCTTTGCAGAGGAGCCATTGTTTCAGGTTCTGACTAAATCCCTGTTAGCAGGGTTCCAGTCAGACCTGTACGACTTCATGGTAGCAAAGATGAACTGCCGTAAGTTCATCTTTGCTGATGCCACCATTCGTCATGAGCCTAACAGACTCATGAAGAGTTCTTTCTGGGGAGACAACCTTTTCCCAGAAGATGAAGTCTCCAGTGTCCTGGGCGAAGCAACCAGGGCCAACCAGAGTCTGCGCTCCCAGTGGGGTATCTCCGCTTTTAAGCGGAAGACCTCTGAGTTTGGCGGTTCCCAGAATAGGCCTGGGAAACGTTACAGGAAGCACAGGAGACCACAACATCAGGCGGTTGTTCAGGCAGTTCCGGTCTCGACGGTGAGCCAACCATCCACCTCCAAGGCCCAACCCCAACAGTATGTGCTGGTTCAACCAGCCCAATCCCTTGCTGCGCCTACGTACGTCTCCTCGCCGGCGTGCAACCCTACCTATGAAGGCCGTGGGGTCTTTCACGGCCTTAATAGGAGCGCAAGGGGGGGTAGAGGTCGAGCCCCCTTCAGAGGCAAGGCTGGATCGGTCTCCCGGGGGAAAAGTGGCCGCGGTAGAGGAAACAAACCTGCTTCCTCCCACTGAGACCAGTCAGGTAGGTGGATGCCCATACTGGTTCAGAGACCAGTGGTCCTTCAGTCCTTGGGCACACAGCATTGTGTCCAAAGGTCTGGGTTGGAGCTGGATCAAGGGCCCCCCTCCCCTGACCAGGTTTTACCAACCTTCCTCCAAAGCCCTACAGGACTTTGTGACGGAGCTACTCAACAAGAGAGCAATAAAGAAAGTGAGGCACCTCAAGTTTCAAGGCAGGCTGTTCACTGTCCCCAAGAAAGGTTCCGGCCAGCAAAGAGTGATTCTAGATCTGTTGTGTCTAAATCTCTACATACAATGCGACAAGTTTCGCATGCTTACAGTTGCTCAAGTACGGACTCTACTGCCAGGTGGAGCCGTCACCACCTCTATCGATCTTTCAGACGCTTACTATCACGTCCCGATTGCGCGGAACTTCTCTCCCTTCCAATTGAACAGGGAGAAGTCCCGCCTGACTCCGGAGTCTCGGTTTCAATGGCTGGGTCTCCAGTGGGACCTAACCTCGTACAAGCTATCCCTTCCGCCGGCCAAGCGGAAGGAAATAGCTGCTGCTACCAGAAAGTTTCTGAAAGGCAAAGTAGCCTCCCGCCGGACTCAAGAGAGGATTCTTGGCTCTCTTCAGTTTGCTCCAGTGACAGACCTGCTCTTAAAAGCGAGATGAAAAGATATAAACAGAGTGTGGCGGAGACGAACCAATGTCAGGCTCAGAGACAGAGTCTCTTCAATCCCTCAAATCCTGAAGAAAAGGCTTCGCCCGTGGTCCACAGTCCAGGGTCTCTTGAAGTCTGTCCCACTTCAGTTCCCCCTCCAGCTCTGGTAATCCACACAGACGCTTCATTAAGCGGCTGGGGAGGATACTAACCAAAACAAAAAGTACAAGGGACTTGGTCTACAATGTTCCATCAGTTCCATATAAACACCTTGGAAGCTATGGCAGTGTTTCTAACCCTCAAGAAACTTCGCCCCGCCGGCCAGATTCACATCAGGTTGGTGTTAGACAGCGCCGTGGTGGTTCATTGCATAAACAGGGGCGGCTCCAAATCAAGTCGCGTAAATCAAGTGATGTTTGCCATCTTCTCTCTGGCGAACAAGCATGGCTGGCATCTGTCAGCCACCCACCTAGCGGGAGTGCGGAACGTGGTGGCGGATTCTCTGTCCAGACTAACTCCGTTGGAGACGGAATGGTCCCTGGACGGGGAATCATTCAACTGGATCCACCGCCGGGTTCCGGGACTCCAAGTGGATCTGTTCGCCACGGAGAGCAATCACAAACTTCCCTGTTATGTGGCTCCCAATCTGGATCCCCATGCCTATGCCACGGACGCAATGTCTATAGATTGGAACAGTTGGGAGAGAATCTACTTGTTTCCCCCAATAAACATGCTGTTGAAAGTCCTGCACAAACTCAGGTCATTCAAGGGTCGGGTAGCCTTGGTAGCCCCCTATTGGCCGAAGAGCAACTGGTTCCCCCTTCTCCTGGAGCTCAAGTTGCGGTGTCATCAGATACCCAGACCCAAACTGACTCAAGTAGTACAAACCAAGACTGTGTCAGCTTCCTCAAAAGTCCAGGATGCACTGGCTTTATGGACTTCATAAAGTTTGCCGCACAGAAGGGAGCAAACATTGACCCCGTTAACACACTGTTTCTGGAATCTGATAAGCGAGATTCTACTCTCAGACAATATGATTCTGCAGTCAGAAAACTAGCATCCTTTTTGAAGGCATCTGAAGCTCAAACTATGACTACTAACCTAGCGGTTACCTTCTTTAGGTCTTTGTTTGAAAAAGGCTTGGCTCCGGCCACTATTACTACAGCTAAATCAGCTTTGAAGAAGGTGTTCTTATATGGCTTCAAGATTGACCTAACAGATTCATACTTTTCTTCCATCCCTAGAGCATGCGCCCGTTTGAGGCCGGTAACACGCCCACATTCTGTTACCTGGTTCCTTAACGACGTTCTGAAGCTTGCCTCAGATATTAATAATTCTCAGTGCTCTTATCTGGATCTGTTAAGGAAGACCTTATTCCTGATTAGTTTAGCTTCAGGTGCCAGAATCTCAGAGCTGTCCGCTCTCTCCAGAGGTGTCGATCACATTGATTTCCTCCCGTCGGGAGAAGTTCTCCTTTCCCCTGATCATACGTTCCTAGCGAAAAATGAAGACCCTCAGGACAGATGGTCTCCTTGGAAGGTGGTGCCTCTTCCACAAGACCAATCCTTATGTCCAGTCCATACCTTAAGGGCTTACTTACAAAGAACTTCTCAGTGTACGTCTGGTCCTCTTTTTATCAGGGAAAAATGTGGAACTCTTTCGTTGAAAGCTATAAGACAACAAATTCTGTATTTCATTAAACAAGCTAACCCGGATTCAGTGCCTAAGGCTCATGATATCCGTGCGGTGGCTACTTCTACCAATTATTTTCATAATATGGATTTTGCTGAACTTACCAAGTACACGGGATGGAAATCACCTCTAGTGTTCAAACGCCACTATCTAAAATCACTCGAAGCTCTGAAATTTTCTACAGTGGCTGTGGGGAGTGTCATTCCCCCACCTTAATTTATCCTTAGTCCTTATCCTTCCCCCCCCCCCCCGCCCACCTGCCTCATTTATTTCTCTGCCTGTTCTCCTGGATCAATCATGCCTCACTGCCTAGCTCCTCATTATTGATACTAGTATTGTTAACCTTAAGAATGTCTTGGTGTATATGTTTTTGCCATGCTGTTGTTTAGATTTAGCCTAAGAGGTACCTTGTTTGTTTTGCATTATGTTTTCTGTACCTCTCCTTTTGTGTTGAGTAATTTATATTACTCTTGTCATTGCATTGTATTGTGTTATGTGTATTCATTTCACCTGTACTTACCTGTGATCTGATACACTGTTAATTGTTTTGAATTTTTCATATTAAATCTAGTTTTGCATAGCATGTGCTTTTATTCATTTTCACCTCCTCTTTATTTTTGTATCTTTGCAGTCTTGGCATGATTCTCTGTTACTCTTTCGCCGGGTGACACAGGGACGAGCTCAGAAAAGGGATTTTGACAAAGGAAAAATCTATTTCTGAGGGAGGCCCTGTGTCACCCGGTGACCCTCCCAGTGTCTGGTTTTCCCCCCCGGTTTGGGCATGCCAAGCCTGGGGGTGGTGCTAGCCTGGAATGAGTTCAGATGGCGCTGGGGTCGCTGCTTGGCGGGCGGGTGAGTGTGGGAGCTGGTACGGCTCTCCGCTCTTCCGAGGGGTTTTGCCATTGGGATATCTTTCGAGTGTGGTTCTGTGGTTGTGATTCCTTCACTCACCCTTGCTTATACCGATGTCTTCATTATAGAAGACGCTCGATCTGGGGGTAGTAACTCCAGCATTCCTGAAAGCTTTTTCTCTGGTATATTTAGCAATATTTATACCTAGAAATTCGTGTTA
This sequence comes from Macrobrachium rosenbergii, assembly GCF_040412425.1. Taxonomy (NCBI): domain Eukaryota; kingdom Metazoa; phylum Arthropoda; class Malacostraca; order Decapoda; family Palaemonidae; genus Macrobrachium; species Macrobrachium rosenbergii. The sequence continues at coordinate 34,510,617 of NC_089792.1, read as the reverse complement.
GTATGGAATTTCGCCGGGTGACACAGGGCCTCCCTCAGAAATAGATTTTTCCTTTGTCAAAATCCCATATATATATATATATATATGTGTGTGTGTGTGTGTATATGTATGTTTCCATGAGTTCGTGAATATGTGACATGTAGTTTTTTTGCGATAATCATTGAATATACAGGTGGATGGTATTTGCAAACCCAATCATCTGCAAACTCAACATTCTGTGCTGGGGCAAAAGTCACCTTGAAGACTTGGAGACACCCATGGGAACAGAATTGCCTCTCAACATTTTGTCTCAAAAGTTGTAGAAGCCCGGTCTGGCTTGAACTTGAAATTTGAGTGTGCCGTGAGGAGGGCTTCATACGTTTGTGTGTTGTGTAAAGCGGTTTGTAGGGTAAGTGTTGAGCGCTTTTGTGAAAAAGCCATACATTCGATTTGGAGGAGCCGAGTGAGAAAAATTTCTCCTTGGGACCAAATTCCTTGCTGGAAGGGTGAGTGTTGACAACAAACAATAACTTCACAATTTAGTGGCCTATTATTTTGTTACCATTTCTTATCATTTATTTCTATGTGGTGTTATGGAGTACCAGAGGCTAAGTCTAATGAGAGATGTTTATCTCTCTACAGATGTTTCATGCAAGTGCTCATGGAAGCCATGGACAGCCAAAGTTAGCCATGCAAAGTCATGCACAGGAACTTGGCCTCTCAAGTCAACTGGTGACATTGAGATGTAAAGTTAGAATGGAGAACACTTAGTGACTGGATGGGAGATGGGAATTACTCCCACACTTAGAGGGTTTGGGAAGTGGTTCAATAATTTTCTAGTAGCAGATCACATTTTCAAGCTGTCTTATGTTAGATTTTGCAGAATAAATTATTTTTGCAAGCCAGGTTTGATTTACACGCATTACATATAGTGCATTTAATTTCATGAGAGAGAGAGAGAGAGAGAGAGAGAGAGAGAGAGAGAGAGAGAGAGAGAGAGAGAGAGAGAGAAGAGAGAGAGAGGTAATGTTACAATCTACCAGCAAGGGTAAATGTTATATAACAATCTGTTTTCCTTTAATTATCTTGTTTTTTATCCACTCTAAATGGCCAGAATCAATGAATAAATTATATATGGAACCACTTATGAAACAATACCCAATACAAAGACAGTATTATATAAAAGGGGTAATAATATACTTATGTTTAGAATTAATATATACAATAAATAATTCAAAATAAAGCTAAAAGTTAATTTTGTAATGAGAGACATCTACTTGTACTTGTTTTTTTCAACTTAGCATAAATCTTGAAGATTCTTTTAGAAATATAAAATATATAGAACCTCAATGAATAAATTAATAGCTAGAGGGTGGAACCACTTGTGAAACAATACCCAACACAAAGACAATATTATATAAAAGGGGGTAATAATATACTTATGTTTCAGAATTAATGTATTACAATAAATAATTCAAAATAAAGCTCCCCAAAAAGTTAATTTTGGCCAGAAATATGAGAGGCAGAAATTTTTTACTTGAATATTTTACAACCGCCGGGGACTGCCATAGCATAAGGCAAATGCTTGAAGATAATTTGCCAGAGAAAATATGAAATATATAGTATATATATATAGATGGCAGAATATCATGTTTTTTTGTATGTGTACATGCAAAGTTTACATCGTTTACATGCAGAGCATTATAGGTTTTTATATTTTTATTTTCGACGATTTTCCGGCTTATATATATATATAGAATATATATATATATATATATATATATATATATATATATATATATATATATATATATATATATATATATATATATATATGTGTGTGTGTGTGTGTGTGTGTGTGTGTGTGTGTGATATTGTCTCTGGCAAATTATCTTGAAGGCATTTGGTTATGCTATGAGTTGTGGAGCAAAACAAGTAAAGGTACAGTACTGTATATGTCCGTGAGATCAAAGTCTCTTTACTTCATTACTTTTCAGATGATATGTTGATATTAATGGAGTTTTAATGGCTTTCATTTGGAGGTGGAAAGTAATCCTTGGCAGGGTGTACCTTTAGGAGGTAACTCTTTAAGGTTTTAGAATTACAGTACTGGCTTCTTCAGTGTAGTCTTCCCTGTTTGATGTCATGGCATCCTTGGAGACAGGCTTTCTGTTGTTACTTGCCATTACATGCCACATGATTGGTAAGTGCCTATTTCTTTCCAGAAGTGTACAAAGGAATGTAACTTCAAACATCTTAATTTTAATGTCACTAAAAAGTATTTTCCCCCATGGAAAGGACTCTATGGTTCTCACAGGGCTATGAGTTTGCTTTCCAGTCTTGTCTGTCCCTCAGGAGCACTAAGGAATCTTACCGATCCAAAACTGTTGTTCTGGGGTGTTCAACAGCTTGATCTGCCCCTTCTAAGTTGCATTTTGGACTGGTTATAAGTTTTGGTGAAACAAATTAATAAAAAAGGCTTTTTTTCATACAAACCCATTATATAATACAAAATCCTTGCCTTCTGACATACCAGTGTGTCATATTTAATGGTCTAGACTGCATGAAAAGTTGGGCAGTGTGTACTACTGGTGACCTATGGATCCATAGATTCATGTGCATGCTGCCAACATTCTTCTTTTGCTTGTTAAATTAAATGGAAGTGTTTGGGAATTTTGAAGACCATGTATGTGATCTGATTATGTGAAAAAATTAACTCTCATAATAAAATAGACTTTATGTACAAAAATAGTTATTTTACTGCAACACCACCTCTTTGTTTCAAGTTTTAGTGTTAATATTCTAATTTCAATCAGATGTTATACCCTTGAGGTAGGCTCATGGGTTTTAATGTTGATATTTTTTATGATTGAAAGTGTACTTATTTTTTATTTACCTTATAGTGTTGATAATTTGCCAAATATATAACCATTTACAACATTAAGTTTTTAAAAATCATCAAACATATGTTACAGGTCCTCATGTTGAGCTTGTTGGTACAACTAAAATTCCTCCTGGTCAAGTGCCTTTGCTTCTGTATAATGGAGAGGTGGGTTATTTTTTCTTTTGAAGCTTGAAACTCTGATTTAATTTATATACTTTCTGTACATGAGTACATGAAAGGATAACTGTTTGTCATATGCAATATGTACAGTATATATTATTGTAACTAGCAAAGTAGCAAGCCTAGTTGGAAAAGCAGAATGCTCCAAGCCCATAGGGCCAGATATGGCAAGCAGCCCCAGCCAAGTAAAAAAAAAAAAAAAAAAAAAAATTGAGAAGTAAAGAACTGTGAAAGGAAAATAAGTATGATAGTAAATAAATAACATAATCTATTGAGACTCATGTCAGCCTTCTCAATACTAAGCATGAAAGCATTTGCAACAAGTTTGAACTTTGCAGTTCAAACGATTCAAGTACAGGATTAGGAAGAACATTACACAATTTGGCCTCAACAGGAGTAAAACTTAGAAAATTGAATGGTATTGGATTTCACAGAAGTCAAGGCAAGACTCTTAGATTCTGAATGTAAACGACGATTAAAATTATGAAATATCCTGTAGAGTATGCACAATTGGCTATTGAATGGTAGTGCCAGAGATGAATGTGATCAGGGGTTAGAAATTTAATTGAATAATTTTGATAGCGTAGTCACTTGTTTCGTCCTCAGAGTTACCTTCCATGGGTCTACCAGAACTCCATGGTGACCAAACTAATATCAAAGAATTCTCTTTTAGTTGGTCTCGTGGCCAGGTATTGTGTCATAATGATAAACACTATAACACATGATGGAGTATGTAATGGACTCAAAGATAAGTGGGCACTTTCCCATATCTTACAGAGAAGCTGAACCCAGGTTCTTCCATTGCCAAAATCTGCTAGAAGAAGAAGTGGTTATTGTGCATGCGCAGTCCACCATATTGTCAATAACAGACCAGCACAAAGACGAAACATCTATTATCTTCTTTGGTCAACACCGAATGGTTTAGTTCTTTACCAGTGCTCTGAAAACTCGACTTTTTCTCTGATTTCATTATGTAAACATCTAAAGAAGCAAGTTAATTGCTTAGTTTTAAGTTCCAGTTTTAGTTTTAAATTTTTGGAATTGGCAATTAATTTGTGTGTGAAAGCCAAAAACCCAACATTTCTTGCTAACACTTGGTCAGACCTTAGTCATAAACGCTGATTGGTAATTCTGAAAAGTGCAAATTGTTTTAAAGAATTTGTCATTCCAATTAGATTTTTTAAGTAAAAGAAACTTTCACAATTTATCAATAATATAGAAAATCCTTTCAGATTGTACAATGTCTACAATAAGCTAGGCAGTAGCCTACATCAGATTAAGTGAGAATAATTTAGACTAGATTAATAGTGGATGTGACTGTAGCCTATAAGCTAGAATTACATATGCTTAAGTGTAAACTAAATAACCTGGATTAGGTAGTAACCTAAGTTAACCCTTAAACGCCGACTGGACGTATCATACGTCAACTAAAATTGTCTGTTGGGTGCCGAGTGGACATACCGTACGTCGACTACAAAAAATTTCAACCTTCAGTCAACTTTGACTCGACCGAAATGGTCGAAAAACGCAATTGTAAGCTAAAACTCTTACATTCTAGTAATATTCAATCATTTACCTTCATTTTGCAACAAATTGGAAGTCTCTAGCACAATATTTCGATTTATGGTGAATTTTTGAAAAAACTTTTTCCTTATGTCCGCACGGTAACTCAGCCGAAAATTTCAGAAATTCTTTTGTCATTTTGTCGTAATTTTTGCACTGTTTTATATTAGTCGTTACATAAAGTTTTATATATGAAAATGTGCGCAATTTCATGTAAAATACAACAAAATACAACCCATGGTTGTAGCTTTTATCAGTTTGGAAATATTTTCATATAAATCACGATAATTGCCAAAATTTCAACCTTTGGTCAATTTTGACTCGACCGAAATGGTAAAAAAATGCAATTGTAAGCTAAAACTCTTACATTTTAGTAATATTCAATCATTTACCTTCATTTTTCAACAAACGGGAAGTCTCTAGCACAATATTTCGATTTATGGTGAATTTTTGAAAAAAACTTTTTCCTTATGTCCACGCCAGAAATTCTTTTGTCATTTTGTCGTAATGTTTGCACCGTTTTATATTAGTCGTTACATAAAGTTTTATATACAGAAATGTGCGCAATTTCATGTAGAATACAACAGAAAATAACTCATGGTTGTAGCTTTTATCAGTTTTGAAATATTTTCATATAAATCACGATAACTGCCAAAATTTCAAGCTTCGGTCAACTTTAACTCGACCGAAATGGTAAAAAAACGCAATTATAAGCTAAAAATCTTACATTCTAGTAATATTCAATCATGTACCTTCATATTGCAATAAATTGGAAGTCTCAAGCACAATATTTCGATTTATGTTGAATTTCTGAAAAAAAAAACTTTTTCCTTACGTTTGCGCGCGGTAACTCAGCCGAACATCTCAGAAATTCTTTCGTCACGTTGTCGTAATGTTTGCATCGTTTTGCATTAGTCGTTACATAAAGGTTTTTATATATGAAAATGTGCGTAATTTCATGTAGAATACAACAGAAAATAACTCATGGTTGTAGCTTTATCAGTTTTGAAATATTTTCACATAAATCACGATAACTGCCAAAATTTCAACCTTCGGTCAACTTTAACTCGACTGAAATGGTTGAAAAACGCAGTTGTAAGCTAAAACTCTTACATTCTAGTAATATTCAATCATTTACCTTCATTTTGCAATGAATTGGAAGTCTCTAGCACAATATTTCGATTTATGGTGAATTTTTGAAGAAAACATTTTCCTTACATCCGCGCGGTAACTCAGCCGAACATCTCAGAAATTCTTTCGTCACATTGTTGTAATGTTTGCACCGTTTTATATTAGTCGTTACATAAAGCTTTATATATGAAAATGTGCACAGTTTCATGTAGAATACAACAGAAAATAACTCATGGTTGTAGCTTTTATCAGTTTTGAAATATTTTCATCTAAATCACGATAAATAGAAAAAATTCGACCTTCGGTCAACTTTAACTCGACTGAAATGGTCGAAAACTGCAATTGTAAGCTAAAACACTTACAGTCTAGTAATATTCAATCAATTAGCTTCATTTTTCAACAAACGGGAAGTCTCTAACACAATATTTCGATTTATGGTGAATTTTTGAAAAAAACATTTTTTTACGTCCGCTCGTTACTAATTCATGCATCATTTTGTGATAATATTTTCTCTGTGTTGCCTTGATCGTTTTACAATTTGTTATATACCAAAATCATCGCAATTTAGTGTACAATACAAAAAAAAAGTAACCCGTTAGCTTTAACCGTTTTGCTCACTGCGCGATTTGTATAAAATTATGTATGAAATTTTTTTTTTGTGCTGTCATATATTTCAATATTTATATATGATAATGATATTTTTTTCATTTCTGATGGTTGCATACTAAACTTCAGGCAATGACAAAAAAATGAGCCAAAAATGAACTCTTAATCTTAAAAACTAAGCGTGCTGTGATTTTTTGAAAAAAACTTTTTTTCCGCTTCGGCGCTAACTCCCGAACGCCGCCGGCATACAGGAGACGTTTTTGTAAATAGAGGCTCGGCGTTAGAGGGTTAAGGTAAGTAAGAAGACCCCTCTCTGGAAGTAGTGTAGCCCAGACCAATGACCCTAGGATTAGGTAATAGCAACAATCTGGGCAAGATAAAATAGCCTAACTATAAGGCTACATATTAGTAAAATTCTTTCTTTTATATAGCCTGTACACTTAAGTGTGAGCTAAATAATCAATAATCCAGACTAGGCAGTAACTTACATTAGGTTAAGGGATAACCTTTTATGAAACATCCCATTATTGGACTAAGCTTTAGCTTAGATGAATGGAAACATTGGAGGGCTCCAACAAGTCATTATTACATTCTGACCCCTCTTCTCTAAGGACCTGTTTGATGAGTCTGTTGTGGCTCAACTTAACGAGCAACCCCACCAACAGAATTGTACAATGTATGCTTCCCATGGAAAAGGGGAATTCAGGAAACAAAAAATCCGAAACTTCCCTTTACCCAAACCAAAAAAGGCTCGCTATGATAAAAAATCAAATAAGCCTTCAGTCACACCCAAAAGTTTTCCTCAAAAACAGGTAGTTGGTTAGAAGGAACAACTCCCTACAAAGGGACAACAACAACAGTAAGGCCATCCTTTCCACAAGGTCCAAAGACTCATATAAGGGAAAAGGAAAAGCAACACCTGGAATGCCTATCAAGGACAAAGGTCGGGGGTCAGCTTCAGCAACACCACAGGCAATGGAAGTCAACCCCTTGGGGACACAGCATTATTTTCAATGGGCTGGGGTTGAAATGGTCTCATCCCTCCCCATTTAAAGGGAACCTCCAAAAATCAGACCCCTCTCTGGAAGATTACGTGCAGAAGGCCCTGTTCAGGGGAGCCATAGAGAAACATGGTTATATTCGCCACCAAGCACAACCCTTCAGTGTCCCCAAAAAGGATTCTTCTGAACAAGAGTGATCCTCGACCTATCAACATTGAACAAGCACATTGCTTGCCAAAAGTTTCAGTTGACTACCTTTGCCCAAGTATGGTCAGTCATTCCAGAAGGGACTTGGACAGCTTCTATAAATCTGAAAGATTCATACTGGCACGCCCCCATCCCCGTTGCGGATAGGGAAAGATACGTACACGTTCAGTCACGCCCATTGGGCTAAACATTGCCCCAAGAATTTTTTACAAAATTAGCTGTGGAAGTTGTTCGAGAACTCAGACAAGAAGAAATACAACTCATAGCTTAACTAGATGATTAGTTAAAGTGGTGGCCCAGAAGGAAAGAGTGTTTAAGAAACCTAAGAACAGTGTTCAACAGACTCCAGTCAAAAGGCTTTCTAATACATTGGAAAAAAATCCTGCCTCACACCCAGCAGACATTTTCAGTGACTTGGACTGTGGTGAGATACTCTTCAAGGCCAGTTGCCTCTCCCCATCAACACTCAAAACAGAATAAGGAAAGACCTCAAAACATTCCTTGCATAGCCCAGAGTTTCCAGACGGCAACTAGAACGTATGTTGGGCATGCTATGGTTCGCATCAGTAATACATCCAGTACTCAGATTACAACTAAAAAATATGAACAAATTCTGGCTATCGAATGAGAGAAAAAAGATGCGAAACCGACCTCATCAAAATAAAAAAGTTGGGGAGATACTTCGGCCTTTGACCTAGAAGGAGCCTCTGGCGAAACAGGTCACCCTGACTCCTCCATCTGTGCGAGTGACGATACATACGGGTGCCTCGTTGACAGGTTGGGAGGACATTGGGAGAACTGTCAGGTGACAGGGAGGTGGTCAGCTACTCTGTGGAATTGTCATATCAATTTCCTGTAGCAAATGGCTATCTTTTTGTCTCTCAAAAAACTCAAACCTCCAAAAGAGACACATTTTGTTTGTTCTAGAGAACATGACTGCAGTGTCCTGCATCAAGAGGTCGGAACCATGTTCACCTCCTCTCAGTATGGTAATGCTAGCCATCTTTCAGATGGTGCAAGCAAGGAAGTGGCACCTATCTGCAATTCACCTTACGGTGTCTCTCAGTGTAATAGCAGACTCTTTATCAAGGAAAACGACAGCCTCAACAGAGTGGATATTGGACAACCACTCTCTTCAAATAATAGCCAACATGCTTCCACAACTGGAAGTAGACCTGTTTGTACAAGACTGGAACAAATGGAAGACTATACCTTTTTCCTCCATTATCCCAGATTTTGAAGGTTTTGAACAAACTTCTAATCTTCAAAGGAACCGCTTGCTTAATAGCCCCAAATTGGCCAAACAGACATTGATTCCTATTACTCGAACAACAGGTGAAGAGATCAATTCCACTACCATCCGCATTTCTATCCCAGACAGTATGAGGGAAAGTCGTCTACGCATCCTCCTTTCTGAGCTGAGACGTTCCTTGCACAGCCCAGAGTTTCCAGACAGCAACTAGAACGTACAATAGGCCTGCTGCAGTTCGCATCAGTAATAGATCCAATACTCAGATTGCAACTAAAAAAATGTGAACAAATTCTGGCTATTGCATGCAAGAAAAAAGATGCAAAATCAACCCCATCAAAAGAACAAAAAGTTGAGGAGATACTTCGGCCTTTGACCTAGAAGGAGTCATTGGCAAAACAGGCACCCTGACTCCTCTGTCTGTATGAGTGACAATACATACAGATGCATCGTTGACAGGTTGGGGATGACATTGGGAGGAGTGTCAATTGGCAGGGAAATGGTCAGCTACTCTGAGAAATTGTCATATCAGTGTCCTGGATCTGACGGCTGTCTCTTTGTCTCTCAAAAAAACTCAAACCCCCAAAAGAGACACACATTTTGTTTGTTCTAGAGAACATGACTGCAGTGTCCTGCATCAAGAGGTCGGGATCATGTTCACTCCGCAAGCAAGGAAGTGGCACTTATCTGCAATTCACCTCACAGGGTTTCACAGTGTAATAGAAGACTCTTTATCAAGAAAAACGACAGCCGCAACGGAGTGGATGTTGTCTTTTCAAACAATAGCCAACATACTTTCACAACCGGAAGTGGACCTGTTTGTACAAGACTGGAACAAATGGAAGACATTATACTTTTTCCTCCATTGTCCCAGATTTCGAAGGTTCTAACCTTCAAAGAAACAGCTTACTTAACAGCCCCAAATTGGCCAACAGGCATTGATTCCTATTACTCCAGCAACAGCTGAAGAGATCAGTTCCACCACCATCTGCATTTCTATCCCAGACAGTATGAGGGAAAGTTGTCGACTCATCCTACTTTCTGAGCTGAGACCTTCATGTGTAGATTTTCTAATTATTGTCTACCATGAAAATTACTCACCCAACATTGCTAGGTACCTAGTGCAAAAACTACGGATATCATCTATCGGACAATACCGGTCTGTATGGAAGATATGGTTGGATTATATCCATGCTGAGAGCCCAGTTGAGATCTCCATGGAAACACTTAAATTTTCTCATATTCCTTTTTGAAGATATTGGTGTTACAACAAGTATGGCAAACAAGGCAGCATTAATGGAACCCTTGCTTTATGGATTCGGTATTGACTTCAATTTAAAAATTGCCACTTCCCTTCTCCAGTCTTTTGCACTACAAAGACCCACCCCCCAAAGGCTTCCAATTACTTGGTCCTTGAATAAGGTGCTTAGACTTCTGTCAACCCTCAATTCAGCAGACCCAAAACAGCCACAACTCACATACTGCAAAAGGTGATCTTTTTTATTGCTCTAGCTTCAGGAGCTCATATTAGTGAACTACGCTCTCTTAGACGAGGATGGTACATCATACAAATAGCTGACCTTCAGTTATTATTGTCCCTTGGCCCATCATTCCTGGCCAAGAATGAGAATCCTTTAAGAAGGAAATCTGTTTTGATAAGAAAACTCAGTTTAGCAGAGAAGACATTATGCCTGGTTCAAGAAGTCACAGCAAATATCCCAGAAGGTCCAATTTTCCTACATCCTAGCACAAACAAACCACTCTCTCTCCAAGGGTTGAGAATAATATTAGTGTCTCTCTTTAAAAAGGCAAATCCACACTCCATTCCCAGGTCACATGATATTAAGAAAGTAATTATGTTGTTAGCATTCTTCAGAAATGTCTCTTTTGAAGAAGTCTCCGAATGTACAGGATGGTCATCAGAGACGTTATTCTTAAAACATTATTGCCACGAGCTCGAACAAATTCGACTACACTGTGTATCAGGGATGTATGAGGGATATTTGGAGTAAAGAACGAGTCTTTAAACTTGTGGCTTGACCTTGAACCAGAAATGTTTCTTCTTTTGGGGTGTTGGGATTAAAAATTGAGGGCATAAGCTTTTTCGTCACCTGTCAGTTTCTTTGTAAAGCTCCTTGAGGACGAAACAAGCAACACAAGCGACTGTACTATCAAAAAACAGGTTTTGACGTAGGAGAAGCTTGTTTTTGCCATTCGCTGTTGAGTCCTGAAAACCCACCCACTTCCCTGACTAAAAGGCATGGGATTTGGGCAAGGGATCATCCTGCATTGACCAACAGAAATTAATGGCATCCTTGGCTCTTTCCAGTCTGTTTGTCGACTGTATGGCGGACTGCACATGCACAATAACCACTTCTTCTTCTAGCAGGTTTTGGCGATGGAAGAACCTGGGTACAGCTTTGCTGTAAGATATGGGAAAGTGTCCCTTAGCTTTGAGTCCATTACATACTCCATCATGTGTAATAGTGTTTATCATTATGACACAATACCTGGCCACGAGACCAACTAAAAGAGAATTCTCTAATAGTAGTTTGGTCACCATGGAGCTCTAGTAGACCCATGGAAGGTAACTCTTGAGGACTCAACAGTGACTACCAAAAACAGGCTTTCCCTACGTCAAAACCTGTTTTTTCCTCAATGTTTTAAAAGGTAAGTCAGCTGCTAAAGAACAGGTGGAAATATTTTCTTTATACAATTGTAAATGTTGTAACCCTTCCAGAAGTTACATAAGGTCACACCTAGATCATTTACCTCCTCTAATGCTTGCCTGTATGTATGGCAAGTGTAATATTTCTTGAAATCGGCTATTATGCCTTGATCCATTGGCTGAATGAGTGAAATTGTGTTGGGGGGTGAATATACATTTTTAACATCCAGATGGAAATCATCTAAGGGACATTATCCAAAATTAAGAGAATCTTGAAAGGAATCCCATTCTTGTGGCAGTACAGTTTGACTTCAGGAACAAAGTTGTGATAAAACCAGTCTTCATATACAGCAAGAGTAACCCAGGCTTTGTTATTGGACATCCAGATTACGGGTAGAGAACTTTTTGTGATTTTTTCAGTGTCTGTGGATTTGCTTCACGATACACAAGGAGTGGTTTAGCCTCAAGTCTCCCGATGTGTTGCGTCCCAGCAGTAAAGTTAGCCTATCCTTTGCCGCCTTAAATCCTGGGATCGTCTTCTCTTCACAACTGACCTACATTTTTTCTGGCATATTTTTCCAGAAAAGGCCTGTCTCATCCATATTAAAAATTTGCTGAGAGGTATAACCTTCCTTATCAGTTATTTCCTCGAGTACCTCGGGAAATTTTTCAGCTGCCTCTCTGACACCAGTAATGGACACATGATGCAAGTTGGCGCATTTTTCTAAACAAAGAAACCATCCATGACTTGCAGCAAATGTTTCATCTTCAGTGCTTTTGACAGCCTTAGCCTTCAAGTCATCAAAAAGGCTTTTAGCCTTTTCCTGAATCAATGTGGGGCTAATGCGTGTACATCTTTGTCTCTGGTGTTCCATCCAGATACCCAAAAGTTTTTCCATTTCTTCAGTGACCCTCCCTCCTCTCTTACTTATGATTGTTGACTGCATTGGCTCAGCACTTTTTATGTGTTCCATAATTCTATCTTTGTTGTTAAAAATTGTGCCAAAAGTCGAGCTATTCATATTATAATGGTGTGCTACCGCAACATTTTTTCACCACTTTCTAATTTCTTTATAATTGCCACTTTTGTTTTCATTGAGATAGCTTCCCCCTTTTTACCACTACCACTATCATTACTTGCTTTAACTCTCCCTTTTTACCACTACCCCTATCATCACTTGCTTTAACTTCTCCCTTTTTACCACTACCACTATCATCACTTGCTTTAACTTCTCCTTTTTTACCACTATCACTATCATCACTTGCTTTAACTTCTCCCATTTTACCACTACCACTATCATCATTTGCTCTACACTTGCCATTAGCCATGATATATAAAGGATGAGCTAGATATTTCACGATAAAATCACAAGTATTGCTCGGAGGACAAGAGACCACGTCTTATCACTTGCATAGGCTTGGGAGTCTGGGACCGCGTGCTGGCGTATTGGCATTAGCTGTAGTGGCAGAAATTGTAACTAAGCTGGGGTGCGCAACACAGAATTTGAAGTTACAGGTGATGGACGGAGCACTCCAAACAAATTTTAATTCACAATCACAGTTGCTTGTTTCTCTGAAAGTTCCTAAATTGAAAATTCATAAGTAGAGGAGTGTCTGTACAGTAGTTTGGAGTTAAGTAACCAAAAAAACAGCCAAGGGAAAATACCACTTGGGTCTACACCTCCATAGGCATCAGGGTTGAGTAAAAATTCGTAATTTATGGACCAAAAAGCAAAACTGGTCAGTTTAGTTCAGGAAAACAGGAATTAGGCATACTGAGTTTCATGTTGCTCTGCTTACTGTCAAAGACATCAACCAAAATGGTTGCCTTTTCCTTTGGGCAGTGAGTCTTCCAGAAAGTCCAGATCTGAGAGTAGCCTACCAGTTTTGTTTCTGAGTTGTAGCAGAAAGGTTTTCTTTTATAACTGAATTGTATTCATTTTTAGCTGGAGCAGAGACTTTCTGAACCACAGCTCTTAGTTGGGTGAAATTAATTCACATCAAAGCAGATATGTTCCTTGTCCAAAGGCTGCTAAAGCCTCTTGTGTCTCAATTAAGCATGTCTACAGTCATCATTGAACCAAACTTTGCGATAAGTTGTAGTTAATGGTTTTCTGAAACCTGTAATGAGAAGCTCTGTGGCGGAATTTAAACCCACAAACAAAACAACACTCACCCTGATCTTCGGTTGCTGGAGATGGGAGATGGGTAAAGGTCCACGGTCGCCAATCACAGCACACAAAACCACAAAACAAAATTGCAAACAAACCCTCCACCAACAACGAATGAAAAAAGAGACACATGCACCATCAATATCTGTACCGGTATCCAAGACAAAAAAAAACCAGACGAACTCTCGCTCACTTTCAAGGTTGGACCTCAACTGCCCAAGACTTCCCAAAAACCGAAAAAACTCCCGACAGGCAGACAGACAGCTCTAAACGAACTCCAACTCGAACCACTCACTCGACAATTCTCTCTCTCTCTCTCTCTCTCTCTCTCTCTCACAAAACGTTGGGAAATGCTAAATACAAACAAATTTATTCATCCCTCTATAGCTCAAGGGATATGCTTCATTTTATAAACAAAAGTTTCTGTACAGAATGCAGTTTCATATTATATTGAGGCAAGTACAGATTCATTTATACTGTAAAGCCAAGGAGTCCACATATATTGCATTACATCATACAGCACTAGTAAGGTCTAGAAAGCAAAGGCCCATGTTCTTACACAACTTCAGTCAATACAGAAATGAAAATCCATATATTCTTTATTATTTAAAATAAACTTAATAACAATGTCAATAACAATATGGACATTGATATATAGATAACGATGATAATCAGAATCTATTCATAAGAAAAAACCATCACTGCAGAGCTGATACACCATGCAAGGCAAGGTACCCTCCAGGATTGCTACTTTGAATTAAGGTACTGAAATGAAGGTCAAAGGTGAAGGTGAAGGTAAAGAAAAGATAAGGATAAGTTAACCTCTTGATAAAGATAAGTAACCTCTTAATAATTATCAGGCATCCTTGACCTTCTATCAAGACTGCCCAACACACCATTCAAAAACAAAAACACAAAGAAAAATTGTTGACATGAAAATCTGCTTGAGTGGAGCTTCGAGTAAGAATTCTCTAATCCAAGCCATTGTACAGAGGTGATGGCACTGTCCAAACATTGGTTTGATTCTGGAGTGGTTTTGTCCTGTAACAACTGATTTCCATAGCTAAAGTCTCTCTTCTATCTGAAATATAATGAAAACGAAATGTGTAGTATCAGTGTTGTCAGATGTTTGAGGAAATAAAGAGAATTTGTAAAGAACATGGCAAACTATCCAGTTAATATATAGGGAAAAAAATGAACTGTGTCTAGAGAGGGATCCAATATCAGACTGTCAGACCAATCCTTGAAGGACACTGCATTCACTAGTGGTTCTGACTACGTTAAAACTAGTGCAGGGTACAGTACAGATCGGTATAGATGGTGATGTGAAGATACAATTAGTAGTTTTCAATAATGTACCTTATTTGTGATGGCAGTCACATATACTGTACTATGTAAGTACAGTATGGCCTTACATTGAGGCTTTCATTGTCATAGTAAATACCTAATATGAGAAAATTGTCACTTTTTGAAACTCAGTAGTAGAATATCCGAGTCTTCATATAGTGAATGGTGGTCAAATTGATTTTAAGTTTTGTGTAGGAAAGAGAATCTATTTGGAGCTTGGCTTATATAGTGCTTTTCTTATACATGTTCCCTCACATGAATTATGATTATAGATATTGAAATGTATTTCTAAATGGGGAATAGATAATACAGTAAGATGTAATATACTTTTCCTGATTTTTTGACAGTTTACTTTCACATGCATACACTATTGATGTTTGATGAATTTTATGCTATTTGAAAAAGCTGCTAAGAAATGTTAAAGGCAAATTAGTGTTTCCATTTCAGGTGACCCTTCAAACAGCATCTGGGAAAACTGCTCCTCTGATTTTATCTTCACATGAAATGGAAGCCAATATTCATGATTACTCCCATGAGCAACTGCGCACAGCACTGAAGAAAAACATTGCTTTACGGAGGTTTGTTGCTACTGTAACTGTATTACATGAAATTTTGAAAATAATTTTATTTGTATTCTTGCTTCCTTATTTGAGTGTACAATATCCTTTCTTTCAGGTTTAAAGATGCCAGTGCTATTTGCCAAGTGCTTAACAACAAGCAGGATTGGGAGTCTTTAGGAAAGGCTTGTATGTGGTGTGTTAATCTTGAACTGGGTAAGTATATTACTATGTAAAGTACAGAATATAATTTGTTTCATTACAAACCCATTTATTCACGTTAGACCAGTGTGCATCCACACAAACTTTCAGTCCTCCAAAGAAGAAGAAATCCTCCAGTTCCACCTGGCAGTTCATGCATCTGGGCTGTGTTGGACCTGTGATGGCTGACAAGGTACTGCCTGTAAATTTGCCTCTGTGCCAACACTTAGAAAACTGTTTTCCAGTTTCACTTGTTTTTTTTACATACTCCTCATCATACAGATAATAGATGTCTGGTTTCATGAATGATTTTTAGTCATATAAAGTTTGTAATGACATTCTTTATAAAGGGCCTTAAGTGTGTAGTAACTTAATTTCCTTACTGTGGATGAGGTTTAGGGTTTCTTGATTAGTCTTGGTTTCAGTAAACACCTGCCTTTGTCAGTCTCTCGCTGCAGTGAGGTTTAAAACTTCATTTTAATCAAGTGTCCTTTTTTCTTGGTTTTCCTTAATTTGTTGGTATTTGTATTTCAGTCTCTCTATTTACCACTCAATTACTGATATGTATGCGAGTTAGTGCATAGAAAATTTACGTCTTTCCACACAAGGTAAATTTCATTCTCTCCCTTATTTTGAATGCAAATTGTATATGTATCACTTTGCATTCCTGTTAAAGCAATATATAAAAATGCAGCTTTAACTACATTCATTGGACCTTGTTATATTTATACACTATTTATTGACAGACTTTGCAAGAGGTGAAAAAGCTTTATAAATGTTTACATTTCAAACATGTTTGCAGTAAGGTTGTTCATTGAACCTAGAGTTGTTTGTGTATTTGAAAAAAAAAGAAGAAGAATGCTAGAAAATGACACCAACATTAGTCACAAAAATGAAAGTAATTACAAAAAATACAAAAATTTTTATTTTTCTTGTCTGTTTACAAAGCTAGTCAACGTACTTTAAGGGAAAGATTTTCCAATGAATGTTTGACATCAGCAAACACTCAGGAAATATGAAATTATAGTTTTATAAGGAACATTAAAGATGTACATTGCTGTTGTTCCTCTGTCCTAACCTATGTCACTATCCTAGAAATGACTACAAGGGAGCTTCCCGAGTCTCTCAGGACTGCCTTCACAACACTTTCAAAGACTTTTGCAGAGGCTATGTGGAGCACTTCCTGATTTCATGAATGACACCTTAGAACCTGAAGAGAAGCATTAATGGGTTCCAACAAGTCACTTCCCAATGTCATCCTGAATGTTACATTCCTCTTCTTTCTGTCATGAACTCTTTGAGGACTCTTTTAAAACAGACTTCATAAGGCAAGCCCCTCAACAAGTTGTACGCATTTACTCTGCTGGGAGTTCTTACCCTTATCCAAGAAGCCCCAGTATGATGTGGAGTCACACGCTGCATTATTCCTAGGGGATCACTCCAACAATAGAAGTGAACAACAACAAGAGCAACAGCAGCAGCTACAACAAGGAAAACATCCCTTTCATGGAAGACAGATGTACCTTTTGAGGAAAGGCAATTCCTGGAATTCCCATTAAGGGCACAGGAAGAGGTAGAGTTCAGTAGGATTTGGCAGGTTGGGGATCATCTTCCACATATGGTGGAAGTACTCCCTTTTGGGGACACAACATCATCTACAGTGGGGTGGGGTGGTAATGGTCCAGTCCCCCCACCCCTGAAGTTTTTCCAACAACCAGGCCCCTCCTGGAAGAAATATGGCCAAAAGGCTCTCCAGAGGAAGTCACTAAGAAAAACGTGTTCATTTGTCACCAGGCAGACCTCTTCAGTGTCCTTGGTAAGAACTCCTTTGATTGGAGAGTGATTCTTGACCTGTCAAAGGTGAACAATAGGACTTTCATCTAGTGGCCTGCCTAGATGATTGGCTAGCCTAAGAGACCACCAGAGGGGGGAGTGCTTATGAAACCTGCAACTGGGAAACAATAGACTTTAGTCAAAAGGTTTTCTGATCAACTGGAACAAGTCCCACCCCTAGACCTAACAGGCATTTTGTGTGGCTGGGACTCTGTGGTGATACGCTTTGAGGCAGATGGAACCTTCAACCAAATGGATGCTGGACAAAACCTTCTTTCAAGCGATTGCCACCTGTATTCACACCCCGAAGTGAACCTGTTTGCTATATTGGGGAACCATCAACTTCTTGTGAATATGACTCCAACCCTGTCGTTCATACAATAGCAAGACACATTCCTACAGGACTGGAACAAATGGTGGGAAACTCCTTTTTCCTCCATTGTCTCTGATTTTGAAGGAGTGGAACAGGATGCTAACTGTCATGGAACTGCCTACCTAGTGACCCCAAATTAGCCCAACAGTTATTGCTTCGTTCTGCTAAAATGATGGGTGAGGAGATAGATTTCATTGCCATCTGTTGTTCTATCCCAGACAGTAGAAAAGAAAGTTGTCTATGCATCATTCTTTCTAAGCAGTGACATTCACATGCAGATTATCTAAACCCAGTCTACAATGCTAGGTACCTGGTGCAGAAACTACAGACTTTGTCTATCCAGCAGTATCAGGCATTACGATGTTTGATTGGTTTACCTCCACACAGAGAGTCAGGTTGAAATTACCATTGAAACCGTTCTAAAAATTTTTTGATCCACATGCTTGAGGACATGAGTCTTTCCAGTACCACAATTATGATGTACAGACTGCTTCTGCAAAGGCTCTTATTCCCTTACCCTTGATATGCTCCACAAGGTGGTCTTCTTGACAGCTTTGGTATCAAGTGCCTAGATCATTGAACTCTGCTCTCTTCGGCATGAGGACCTCATGAAAAGAAGATCTATTCCACGTCAGGACTCAGTATTACAGGTAAGACATTATGCCTGTTCCAGTCACTGTATAGGTTTACTTCTTATAACAACAAGCCACTCACGCTGCAAGGGCTGAGTATTATCTTATTTTCCATAAAAAAGGCAGACCCCCCACTTCCTCCTGAAGTTGCACAATGCCTGGAGGGTGGGCATCTTGTGGGGTTTCTCCAGAAGCATTTCTGTCCAAGAAGGGTGACATCAGAGATAGTGTTCCTTAAGCATTACTGCCATGAAATTGAGGAGGTTTAACTGCACTTTGTGTCAGTCCTACTCTGATTCTGTGGTAC
The DNA here is from genome assembly GCF_040412425.1 of Macrobrachium rosenbergii. Lineage (NCBI taxonomy): Eukaryota > Metazoa > Arthropoda > Malacostraca > Decapoda > Palaemonidae > Macrobrachium > Macrobrachium rosenbergii. Next base: position 34,491,728 of record NC_089792.1, on the reverse strand, counting down.
TTGAGATATTGCCAGAATATGTGGAGATGGTGATAATCTTCCTGGGATGATGTCAGTTGAAGTCATGGGTTGCCTCAAAGGAGATAAGAGGTTGATGTTCAAAGGAGGTTGAGAACCAAGGGCCACCTGAAGGAACTTGGTAGAGTCTGAAGCCTAGAAGAACAATTTGGTCATTGACTGATGGAATCCTGAACCTCGATGGTGCTGCCTATTAAATAGGTCTTCATCGGATACAGGAAGTAATAAGAACTACTTAAAATAGTTATCAACAGTTCAAATGACCAGTATTAGTTGATGTAAGTAATCACTTGCTTTGGATTAAGACATTACTTTAGGCTGTCCCTCTTCAGCTTCATTCTCTTCTTCTTTTAAGGTAGGTTGGGCAGTCTCCTCTTCCTTCATCATCTGATATCCAGGATCACCATTGTAAAATGTCAAGCCACTTCGTGACTTCTTCCCTAGATACCTGATGCCACCCCTTGATGAACGTGTGTGACGAAATATGAGTCTTGAGGCACTCAAAATCTGCTATGGTGTCTGATATTCAGCAACTTTTTCCAGCCATGAGCCAGTAAAGTATTTTGCTGTTTGTCTCCTTTACACACTTTAACCTAACATTGAATGGCAGTCAGAGGATCGATCTCTTTTATTTGGGAAATGGTCTTATCCCAGATGTCTTCATCATTTTCTGCAATAACTACCATGTTTCATATAAGTAACTCACCAAGTAATTACATAGCTAATGTATCTACCTCACGTGGCAACTGTTGGAATTTAGTGGTAGTGCTTCTTTTGATTTATGTAGGTGACAGCCCTGCCCACTATCGGGGAAAACAGAAACAACTCCGCCGCCATGATTCAATTTGTTTCTGCTGGCTGTGGTGTAAACAGTATGTGCCATTTGCAGCAGATTTTTAATTTTTTTTTAATTTTCCTGTAGTTCACATGTTTTGTGAAGTACAGTTGTTTTGTTCTGGTTGCGATCAGGCTATAGGCAATTTATTTTAGGCAGTTTTGATTAGTTTTCAGTAGATTACTTAGAATTACCAGTATGTCTGATTCAAGTAATTCGAGTGTTTGCTGTTGCAGCAAGTTAGGCTGCGTGAATAGGCTAACTAAAGTTTGTTATGATCCTCATACGATCTCTGCAAAGTGTAGGGGCAAGACTGTATGGTTGATAAGACCTGTAAAGAGTGTTCAGTGTGGGAGAATATACAGTGGAAGCTTCTAAGTCTCATTTAGATAAGTTAGAGATAGAAAGAGGAGAGTGGCTTCAAGAGCCGAAAAATGCTCTTGTAGTTTAGAGACTACACCAACACTTAGTTTAGAGGTTAGCCCTGTTACTCTCCCTTCTACTCCTAGTCCTGCTGTTTCTCCTACTCCTTGCCCTCTTACTGAACAGCTGTCTCCTCCCTTGCCTGGCTCCCATGCTGCCGATCCTAATGTCATCACCAGTCTCGAGTCTAGATTTGATAAGAAACACAACCTAGTAGTTAGTACTGTTGCTGATTTGGGGACTTCTCTTAAAGTGAGTATGGAGAAAGTGTTTTCAGAGAAAGTGCAAGGTGATAGTGCAGTGCAAGTAGAGGAGGTGGCTATCTGTCCCATCGGTACTCCTAGACCAAGATCCCTGTCCTACTCCCCAAACTTGGGAGAAGACATACCGAAAGTCCAAGGAAGGCTGATGGGGTTTGCCCATGGGTATTGTCCCCTCAGCTGCACCTGTTGCCCACTCCTAGGTGTTGGCAGACAGCCACTGGAAAGGCTTATTCAAGGATATCCATCCATTGTCCTCCAGCTCTTCAGACTACTGCGGTATGGACAGGAAATGCCGCAAATGATACCTGGAGTCTTCCCTACCCCTTAAGTGCCCTTCTCAATACCTTTGTCAGCATCCAGAATCTCTGCCTGTTAAGCAGTACAAGCAGACCCTGAGCAGTCCCAGACCATCTTGCAGTTACTCTATTGATCTTTCTGTTCCTGCCCCTGTCCATCAGTGTCCACCTGTATCTCCTGGGGACAGTCTGGAGACCTTATCATTCTTCATTTTTTACGTTCATATTTTAACACTGAATTTTACTAGTACAGTATGTTATCATTCACCTTTTCATTATCAGTCACATTATTAATTTATATATTTCATCTTCATCGCTGCGCTGAATAATCCTGATGGGTTCTGGCACTTGGTCTTCAAGACCTAAATCTCATAATCAATCAATTGTGCTCCTGAGCACCCACATCTGGCTCCCAAGAGCTCAGCGCCTGCTCCTAAGAGCCTGGTGCCGTTCCTGAGCACCTGGCAACTGCTCCTGAGGGCCCAGCGCCTGCTCCTGGGAACCCATTGCCTTTTTTGTCTTCTTCGAGGTTGCGGTCGGCTATGCCTCCTCCTGTTAGACCTCCAGCACTGTCTCCCTCGCCTTTGGACCCTGAGGAACCTGCTCTGGCACCCATTAAGTGGCACCTAGCCCAGATTATGGGCTTACTGAAGAAAGCTCCTTCCACTCCTAAGCCTGCTCAGGATGACCACCTGTCTCTGATTTCCTCGGAAAAAGAGATTGACCAAGAACCTGCTTCTCCTTCAGCATAAGATGCCCTACTGAAGTATTTGATGGCAAATTTTCCGTCCTTTTTTGTCCCAGCTGCCCCTTCCTTGCCTGCCCCGATGTTCTTAATGTGGAACCAGCCGGATGACAGGGCACACCTCCCCAAGATGGTCCTTTCAACCTCCTCTTAATAAGTCATTTAAGGAGATAGGAGACTGGCTTTCTGCCAAAAGAGAGCAGGGTAAAGCGTCTTTTTCATTTCCTCCTTCTCGTCTGGTTTGCAGGAGGTACTTGTCCTACGTGACTGGGGAAGCTCCTTCTTTGGGAGTTGCTGCCTCCTCCCAAGGGGATTTCTCCGCTCTAATTGACTCATCTCGTCGATCTGCTTTCTTGTCGGCCAAGGTCATGTTTTTGTCTGTAGAACTGGATCATGTAGTGAAGGGCATCTTCAAAGCTTTTGAAGACCTCAGTTTCCTTGATTGGGTTGTCGGTGCTCCAGATAAGAATCATCTCTTCCCTCAGGACACAATGAAAGAGATAGCCTCGGACTTGCAGAAGAAGATGATGCAAGACTTGCTGACCCAGTCTTCTAGACATCCCAAGGACTCATCTCCTTTTCAAGCTAGGACCACCTCCCCCCCCTCCAGCAACAGCCCGTTTGTGGAGGGAGATCTCAGACCTCATTAGGTCCCTAGCAAATGTCGTTTCATATCCTGGACCACCAAGAATTGCTCTTCCAAGCCAGTACAGAAGAAGTGAGACAGAAATCCCTCGTGCACCTGTGGGAGCCAGGCTTCTAGAGGTTTGGGAGAAGTGGCGGATAAGAGGAGCGGAGCCCTGGATTATCAATCTTTTGAAGGAGGGCTATGTCATTCCTTTCTTGGAGAGCCCCCCCCCCCACCAATTAGTCACCTCTCCCATCTCATTGACAGCATACTCGGTAGGCTCCGAGAGACATTCAACCCTATTGGAGGAAGTCTCCTCCCTCTTAAAGAAATGGGCCATAGAGGAGGTTCAGAACACCAGCTCGCCAAAGGCATCGGGGTTGGAGACCAGTCCTCGAGGTAAGCGCCTTCAATCAATTTGTCTTGAAGACAGCATTCAAGATGGAGACAAGCCAATCAGTCCTTGCATCCATTCACTAGGGTGACTGGATGGTAACCTTAGATATGCAAGATGCACATTTTCATATTCCCATCCATCCAAGTTCCAGAAAATATCTAAGGTTTGTCTTCCAAGACAAGGTTTACCAGTTTTGGGCTCTTTGCTTTGGCCTTTCAACAGGTCCTCAAGTGTTCACTCGAGTCCTCGCTCCTCTGTCGAAATGGCTCCACTTAGTAGGGATCAATGTCAGTCTTTACCTAGATGACTGGCTTCTTCGATCCCTGTTGAAGGACATGTGCATGGAGGACACACACAAGATTCTTCTTCTGACCCAGGAGCTGGGCCTTCTTACAAATCTCCAGAAGTCCCAGTTGACCCTTTTGCAAGAAATCCTCTATCTGGGGATGACACTGAACTCTTGGGCTTTTCGGACTTTTCCGTCCCCTAAGAGGATATCCAGCTTCCTTCTAACAGTCTGGGATTTTCTGGCCTCCATAGAGATGTTCATCAGACTGGGCAGATTACAGATGATAGTTCTGCAGTCTTACCTGAAGACCAACTGGAACAGGAAGACACAGCCAGACAGACAGTCGTGTTTCCTGCATTGTTGGCTGTTGGAAGGGAAGTCCCTTCATCCTCTGAACCCCGACCTACACCTCTGTTTAGATGCCTCAGACAAGAGATCTCCAGGACATGGACCCCAGAACAATATGGCAGTTCAGCTTGGTCTTCAGAATTTATCTCACCTGGTCCGCAACAAGACAGTCGTGGTGCATGCGGACAGTACCACACCTTAGTTAACATTTGCAAGCAAGGTGGCCCCCATTCCTTCTCTCTCTGCCAAGCCGCAAGAGAATTACTGCTGTGGGCAGACTAAAATCGAATGAATCTAATCACTCAAAATATCCAGGGAAAATTAAATGTGGTGGTGGATGAGCTGAGCCGTCAAAAGCAGGTCCTTCCCACCGAGTGGACCCTGGATCACCAAGTATGTCTAGACCTGTGGAAGTTGTGGGGCAAGCCACTGATAGGCCTGTTGGCCACCTCCAGGAACCGTCGTCTTCCTTTGTTTTGCCCGCCAGCCCCAGATCCTCATGCATGGGCCACGGACGCCATGCTACGAGATTGGGCGAATCTAGACCTGCACGCCTTCCTTCCCTTCAGCATGATCAGGGAGGTTTTGAACAAGTTCCAGGCACACCACAATGCGACCATGATCCTCATATCCCCATTTTGTCTCCTGAGGGAGTGGTTCCCAGACCTTCTATGTCTGTTGGTGGACTACCCAAGACTGCTTCCCCAAAAATTGTCGCTACTCAGAAAACCCCATTTCAGAAGACACCACCAAGAGTTGTCTGCTCTTGCCCTGACAGGCTTCAGACTGTCTGTAAGCTGGTCAGAGCGAAGGGTTTTTCAAGCAAAGCTACAGAGGCTATTGCAAAGTGCAGAAGAAAGTCTTCTAGCCTCGTCTATCAGCCCAAGTGGTCAGTTTTTCAACAGTGGTGCCACAACCGCAATGTCCCATCTTCTGACACCACTTTAACTCTATTGCAGATTTTCTCCTTTTTCTGAGGAATACCAGGAACTTGTCTTCCTCTAGCATTAAAGGTTATTAAACAATGCTTAGCTCAGTTTTCAAGCATAGAGGCCTGGATCTGTCATCGAGCACTGACATTAGAGACCTGATAAACTTGTTCGATGCGATGAAACAAAGAAAGGACAACGCTTTGGTTTTGTGGAATCTGGATGTGGTCCTGAAATGGCTGACAGGCCCATCATTTGAGCCCCTTTGTTATGCTTCTCTTTGGAATCTGAAGCATAAGACTCTCTTCCTCTTTGCTTTAGCTACGGCTAAGCACATCAATGAAATGCAAGCTATTGATAGGAGAGTGTGTTTCTCTCAAGGAGGTGCAGTTTGCTCCTTCACCTTAGGCTTTCTGGCCAAGAACGAGGACCTGTCCAAGCCCTGGCCTCTCGTTCATTTTCTGTTAAGAACTTATTGGATATTCTCAGTCCAGAGGAGGAAGAGAGATTGCTGTGTCCAGTCAGAACTCTGAGATACTACCTGAATAGGACAGAAAAGATCAGGGGTCCATCTAGTAATCTTTGGTGTTGAGTAAGGAACCCATCTCGTCCTCTGTCGAAGAATGCATTTTTGTTGTTCTGAAGGTATTTGATTAAAGAAGCACATTCCCAGATCCAGGAGGATTACCAAACTTTGAAGTGAGAGTCCATGATATCAGAGCGGTGTCTACTTTCTTGGCTTTTAGACATAGCATGTCCTTGACCTCCATTATCCAGTCTACCTACTGGAGGTGCAGGTCCACTTTTGCTTCTCACTACTTGAAGGAAGTAGAAACAGTGTTTAATGACTGAAGTACCTTGGGTCCGTTACTGGAGGCTGGCATGGTATTGGGTAAAGAATTATAGAAAGCACTCTTTTTCTCTTACTGTCTTTTTGTCTTGGTGTAGGGTTTTCAAGTTTTCGGGAGCGTGGGGGTACAAGGTACCTGGAGTATCCACCAGTCTTAGAGTGGATATGTTGGATTTGTTTACAAGTTTTTCAGAGTAGGTGACAGCATTGTCTGGTTTTTAATATTGGTACTACGCCCTGGGCAAGGGCACTGTCGAAACTTCAACAAGAGAAATTGTACTTTTCCGCAAGTTGTGGTATAGTTTTATGTGTTCTTTGTAAATTTACATAAAGTGGAAATGCGTATTATGTAGAAGAAGGGTATTATGTTTTGTTGTGTTTGTATTTAGTTGTGAAAAGCATTGTGTTTTGCTGCTTCGTGTATTTAATTGTAAATATACGTGTAATGGTGTTTAACTACTGGACATCGGTAGTTTGTTTGGTTGTTAGTCGAACGTTTGGTGGTGGTCAAAGAGTCCATGAAGTCAGTCTTGTCACAGCTCTGATGCAGTGTAGTTGTATCTAGCAGGGACTCAAGAAAAAGGAATGCAGCCATAGTGTTGGTGCCTTCAAGTCCACTTAAGTATACCTTTTCATCTTAAAGTTCCTTTAGGGAGATTTCTACTTGGAGATGTGCATATCTAAATGTAAGGAGTACTTCTTGGAGCGTGCTTTGGATGAGGGTTACGAAGTAGAGATTGTGCTCATGCTAATCTCACTCTAATTCAGGCTAGGAATGTTGAATGTGCCATTTGAATAACAGTAAGTTTATATAATTTATATTTCTTGGATTAATATACACAATGCAATGCAGTGTTTTAAGTGCAGTATGGAATATGAGTGAAGTAACCTGGGTGTCATAGTATAAGACTTAGTCTACGATTAGGTTAGTACATTTCAAACCGTTTAGGCTATACGATCAATTAACAATTTGAAATGCTGTACTTGTTATGAATGAATCGGAATAAATTGGTGCTGTGACCAGGATCACAGTGATTGGTTGTTATAACAGTGAATGGTATAGTTGGTGTTTATAAAATTTTAAGGATTGTTGTGATACTTGGTGACAAGGATAAAAACGTGACTGTCTGATGGTGGCGGCCATTTAGCCATTTAATTTGAAATAAAACCCCATGTTGTACATTGTACTGTATATATGTATATGTATAGTCAAGGCACATATATGTAATATAATCGGTATAGTGATCTACCATTGATTGATTTGAAGAGGTGTGGCCAAATTTTGAATATTATACTTGCTAATGTGGTATATATATTTTTTGGAGCTGGCAGTTTTAGTATTAAGAACTTATATATTTTGAAGCTGGTAAATTATAGGCTACCATGTCTGACATAGACAAATTAAAGAGTAGATTGCGGGGGAGAGGGGTTTTAAGTCTGTGATAACTAACTGGTCAAAAAAGGTTGAAACCACTATTGATACTGTTGATATTAATAGTACTTCTTCACTGAGAGACTCCTTGAGGGAATATTTGCAGATAATCCAGGAATTGGATAGTGAAATATTGGATCTAACAGATCCTGGAGGACAACCTGACCAAATTATGAATCAAGCTGAATATAGCTTAGAGGTAGGCACTGAAATTCATAGACTAAACTCCTCCATCACGAGTCTTCTAGCTGTAAGGGGTGAACCTAGTGCACTGATATTGCCCGTTGAAGCTAGTGTAAAGTTACCTAAATTAGACCTCAAACATTTCGATGGTGACGTATCGGAAAGGAATTCATTTTGGGAACTTTATGAAGTATCAGTACAGCGACGTACGGGTTTTGGGAGAATACAGAAGTTTTCCTATTTGAAGGGCCTGTTGGAAGGTGAGGTTCTGGAACTGATACCTGGTTTTAGATAAGGTGGTGATAAATATTTGCAAGCAGTGAATTTGTTAAAAGAAACCTATGGCAGAAAAGATGAAATCTAGTTATGTTTAGTTAGAAAACTCTTCCAAACTGAGACTCCCAAGGCAGCTGCAGAATCGCTACAAGGTTTCAAAGCAAAATTTAAATGCTGCATAAGATCATTGGAAAGTGAACAGCTGGAATTGAGTGAATTGTATACCATCTTGCTCTACACCAAACTACATAGTAGTGTAAGTGAAATAATAAAACGAAGGTGTAGAGAAGATTGGCTTAAATTTGACATCTTTAAAAAATATCTTGAAGAAGAAATACACAATTTGAGGGCTTTTCCACAGACTGAACCAGTAAAAGCTAACACATTAACAAATGTATCTGCTTTCGCAGTAGAACAAGGGCAATCTGTGAGACCGAAAAAAAAACATTGGTAGGGCCTAAGGAAATATAAACAAAGCCAAGGTAAACCAAGGTAAAGGATGTGCAATGTGCAGAGGCAATCATATATGGACACGTTGCAAATCCCATGTAACCAGAGGAGGGAAGATAGAATGACTCAGAACTCCTGGGCTTGTGTTTCATATGTGCATCCAATAAACACTTCAGTTCCAGCTGTGACAGGCAAGGTTGTAACAAAGGCTGCACTGTTAGACATCATAGTGCTATACGCAATTGAAACAACCAAATAAATCTAAGGTAGGTGGGGTACAAGATGGAACATTCTTTGACGAATACGGGACAGGGAAATAAGACGACTAGGAAGTCGATCTTACCTACAGCCACAATAACCCTAAAGGATAAAAAAGGTCGCATTGTGTGAAAAAGAGGGTTGTTAGATACCTGTGCCGAGAGATCATTTATAAAGAAATCTGCTCTTGAGGGACTCCACTATAAAAGCAAGGGAGTTGAAAACATATCATTGAGAGGGTATTTAACTACTACACCAGTTAAGGAATATGAAATGGTGAACATCACTATACCTCACTGGGGTAGATTAAAAATATGGATTGTATAGTGGTAGACAAGCTACCAGAATATATAAAGAAATTTGACGCTAAGAAAACTTAAGGTTGTTGTGTAGAATGAAAATCAGCTAAAGATTTTGATCTACCCATAGAGAAACAATCGCCTTTAGAATTGTTAATAGTGGTTAACAATATGTACAACATTTTACATCCAGGGTTTAGGAAATTTGAAAATTTAGTATTTCTACCAACCATATTTGGTTACATGGAAACTAGAACATGTAGTTCTCCTCCCACCAAGGAAACTCATGTTTCCATTTTAAAACTGGCAGTGGAAACTGACAACATAGTTACGGCTAAAGGGGCTACTCATTCAAAGGATCCAAGGAAAGATCTTGAAACTCTATGGAGTTTAGATCATTTAGGTAGACTTCATTGAGATAATGGAACAAGAACGGAAAGTATTGGAGAATTTTGAGAGTACTATAACTTATTCTGAAATTGACAAACATTATGTTGTGGAGTTGATTTGGAAAGGCAATAAAAGGAGATTAACCTTCAACTTTGGGTTGGCTTTGAATAGATTAAAGCAACAGTGTGTCAAGTTTCGGAAGGACACTCAGTATCTAGAACACTACCAGAAAATCCTGAAGGATCAGGTGGGTAGGAGATTCATAGAGAGAGTGGAATATTTCAAAACAGAGGAAGACTGTCATTTCTTGGCACATCATGATGTTAAAAGGGACAGTGCAACAACCCCTATTAGGATAGCATTTGACTGTTCTGTCAGACAAGGGAAAAGTGGGTTAAGTTTGAACAATTGTTTGTGGACAGGACCACATATAAAAGCTGACCTGCTCAAAGTTCTGCTGCAGTTTAAAACAAAATTGTTTGCCTCTATTAGTGATATAGAAAAACATTTTTAATGGTGTAACTCAGGGAAGAAGATAAAAACTACATTATACTAGGTTTTTATGGTTGGAAGATCCAACAGACCCTAACAGTAAATCATTGGTGTGTAGGTTTCGAGTTGTTTTATTTGGAGCTACATGTTCTCCCTTTCTGCTGAATGCAGTTCCTTGTTGGACGAGTCAGCTAGCACTACAGTATTAGGCCTGAGTTTGAGTCTCCGGCTGGCCAATGAAGAATTAGAGGAATTCTGGTGATAGAAATTCATTTCTTGGTATAATGTGAATCTGTAGGTCCCTTTGCTAGGTAAACAATTGGTTCTTAGTCACGTAAAATAAGTCTAATCCTTCGGGCCAGCCCTAGGAGAGCTGTTAATCAGCTCAGTGATCTGGTTAAACTAAGGTATACTTACCTTTTCTGCTGAATGCAACAGTTAAGAAACACCTATCTATTGTAGAAGGTGATGTAGAAAGGATAAAAAGAGAACCATATTTAGATAACTTGCAGTTCACTAGCAATGATGATAATGAACTGGTAAATTTTTTCTTTGAAGCAAATAAGATATTTGCATAGGCACATTTATATCTGAAAGAATAGACGTGTAATAATGACTCGTTGCAAACTATTGCTATAGCATATGGGATTAGTGCCAGAGAACAAACAACTCATAAGGTCTTAGGTCTGAACTGGGACAAAGAGAAAGATACCTTGACATTACATCGGACTAAGAGATAAATAAGTCAACCAGAGTAAGAGAGAGGTGTTGAGAACTGTTGCACAGATTTACTATCCATTAGGAGTACCTCTACCTGTTACTATTAGGGCAAGGATATACCTGCAGAATTTGTGGAAGCAACAACTGGATTGGGATGAACAACTCCCAGACCCATTACAGAATCAATGGGTTGAGTTATCCAAAGACTTGGAAAAATGTCTTGATATTTCCTTTCCTAGAAATACTAGCCTAGGAGAGGGGGACTCCTTACACCTATTCTGTGACGCCAGTGAGTTAGCATATGGTTGTGTAGCCTATAGAGTTAAGAACGAAAACTCTTATTTAATGATGGCAAAGGCAAGAGTAGTGCCCATTAAAGAATTAGCTGTTCCAAAACTTGAGTTGATGGCATTGTTGCTAGCAGCAAGAATGGCCAAATTTATTAAAGAATCCTTTGAGAAGGATGAATTTGTAGAACTGTTCATTTGGTCGGACAGCAAAGTCGGCCTAAGTTGGCTAGTATCGAAAAGTGTTCTCCCTGTGTTTGTGAAAAATAGAGTACAGGAAATAAACTTTAATTCCAGAGGCGGTCTTGTCCTATGTGCCTACAGATGATAATCCCAGTGACTGGTTGACACATGGGAAAAGGACAGAAATGATCTTGGATAGTTCTTTCTGGTGGGAGGGACCCCCTTGGTTAAAAAATTCCTCTAGGCCAATAGATAGGTCATGGGTTGGTGGATCACTTGTGCAGGGTGTGGAAGAGAACATTTTGGTCAATACTGTGGGGGACAGCCTTAATGGTAATACCCACTTGCTGAATTGGGAGAGATTCAGCAAGATTAAAAAGGTCTGTAAGGCCACAGCATTGTGAGTTGACCTTGGAAGAACTCCAAGAGGCAAAGAATAAGACTATTGCCCTCGTACAAAAGGAATTTTTTCCAAGAGGAATACAAGAGTTTGATGAAGGGGTAAGAAAACCTAAACTAGGTCTCATACAGCAGTTGAATCTTTACCTGGACAATGGGGTAATAAGGTGTAAGGGTAGACTAGAACATGCACAGTTACCCGCACTAAGTTTCCTGTACTATTGCCGAAGTGTTGCTGTGTTACTCGAGTAATTATCAAAGAACATCATGATGCTAATGCTCATTTGGGTGTAAATGCAACTGTGGCGAGTGTCAGACAGGAGTTCTGGATCCCACAGATAAGGCAACTTACTAAGAGTGTATTACACCATTGTGTTATTTGTAGGAGAACGCAGGGGAGGCCGTATAGGCCCAATATAGTTCCTCCATTAACTGAGTGTAGGTCGCAGTGTAAGCATCCTTTTAATACCACAGGCGTGGACTACACCGGCACATTATGGGTTAAGGGAAAAGGACAGAGCCCTGAGAAGGCTTATACAGGCAGTCCCCGGTTTATGTCGGGTTCCATTCCTACGCCGCGTCGTAAGCTGAAAATCGTCGTAAACTGAAAAATCTTTGAAAATCGTCAAAATTCCTAAGAAAACCTTACTTTTAATGCTTTGGGTGCATTGAAAATTATGTTAAATTTTGATTATTTTGCCATTTTGGAGCCACATTTCTTCCATCGGAGCAGCGTAGTAAGCATCGTAACCCCAGAACATGCGTCGTAAACCGGGAAATAATTTCTGATGAATAGATTTGAAAAGCGTCGTAACCTCAGAATGTCGTAAGCCGAACCTGTCGTAACCTGGGGACTGCCTTTATCATCCTATTTATGTGCCCAATAACCAGAGGCATACATGTGGAGCTATTTAATAACCAGTCCTGTGACTCATTCCTCATGAGTTTTAGAAAATTCTGCAGGAGAAGAGGTTTCCCAGCAGTCATGTTGAGTGACAACGCCACCACGTTTGTAGCGGCATTAGAATATCTTAAGACCATGTAAGAGAGACCCATTGAGTAGGAATGATGCATGGCTCTTCACCCAGGATAGGGGAAGTAGTCCTCATTCATGACGAGGGGCCAAGGAGTAAGTGGAAGTTGGGCTAAGTGGTTGAGCTACATACGGGGAGAGACAAGGTCCCAAGAATGGCTACTCTAAGAATGGCCCATAGCTAGCTCATGAGACCTGTAATTAGGTTTTACCCCTTAGAGCTGTGGCAGGAGAAAAGGGAAGTTAATCCTGCGACAGAAGACATTCATTCAAGCACCCTCCTGAGCAGAAGGACTGCTCAAATAGCTGCAGACGCCAGAAGGGCATTGATAAGAACAGGACTATTGTAAATAACATAGGCACAAGTTTTCCTTGCGGGGGAATATGCCGAAACTTCGACAAGAGAGATTGTACTTTTCCGCAAGTTGTGGTACAGTTTTATGTATTCTTTCTAGATTTACGTAAAGTGGAAATGCGTATTATGTAGAAGAAGGATATTATGTTTTGTTGTGTTTTGCTGTTTCGTGTATTTAATTGTAAATATACGTGTAATGGTGCTTAACTACCGGACATGGGTAGTTGTTTGGTTGTTAGTCGAACGTTTGGTGGTGGCCAAAGAGTCCATGAAGTCAGTCTTGTCACAGCTCTGATGCAGTGTAGTTGTATCCAGCAGGGACTCAAGAAAAAAGAATGCAGCCATAGTTGTCGGTGCCTTCAAGTCCACTTAAGTATACCTTTTCATCTTAAAGTTCCTTTAGGGAGATTTCTTCTTGGATATATGCATATCTAAATGTAAGGAGTACTTCTTGGAGTGTGCTTTGGATGAGGGTTACGAAGTAGAGATTGTGCTCATGCCAATCTCATTCTAATTCAGGCTAGGAATATCGAATGCGCCAATTGAACTAACGGTCAGTTTATATCCTTTATGTCTTGGATTAATATACACAATGCAATGCAGTGTATAAGTGCAATATGGAATATGAGAGTAATGAAGTAACCTGGGTGTCATAGTATAAGACTCAGGCTGCAATTAGGTTAGTACATTTCAAACCGTTTAGGCTATACGATATAAGACTCGGGCTGCAATTAGGTTAGTACATTTCAAACCGTTTAGGCTATACGATCACTTTACGATCTGAAATGCTTTACTTGTTCTGAATGAATCGGAATAGGCACCTTGTTGTATGCTTTGTTAGCCATCGGGCATATCCTCCTTTACAAAGCTCAATGGCCAGGCCACTATAGGTTAAGATGAGCACCAACCAGAGACAGTATTCACCTACAGTAGCTATTTTACCGGGTAAGGAAACAACAAGCATTGCATGCAGTGCTGGCAGGCTTTGCCTATGTTAGACTCATTATCATGCTTTAATGTTTTGTAGTAGACTATGTCCATCTATCCCACCTCCATTCAATGTGGGATTTAACTATTTCAGCTATATAATCACTTGGTAAGTTACTTATATGAAAATGACATTTTTCACAGTAAAGTTTTATCTATGCTTACCAAGCAATTACAGAATCAAAGCCAACCCTCCTCCCCTCTGAGGGCACAAACAGATTGAATCATGTTGGCCAATTTGTTCCTGTTTTCCCCAATAGTGAGCAGGGCTGTCACTTACAAAAAAAAAACAAAAGAAGCGTTACCACTGAATTAAAAAAGTTGCCCCGCCAGGTAGATACATTAGCTATGTAATTACTTGGTAAGTATATATAAAGCTTAATTTTATTATGAAAATGTCATTTTTGTTCAAGGAGCTTCAATTTGTACCTCATCTGACTGGATGAGACAGTGTATGTGAATATATAAAATAATATTTCATGGTTCAAAATGAAATCACAGTAAAAAACTGAAGTGAAATGCAAAAATGTGTATGAAATGGGGATTAATGGCACGGAGTTGAACACGATTTTGGTGAACAGAATTCTGTAAAGCAATTTTCACACAAAAATATCTAGAAGTAATATTGAACTGCAGCAGAATGTGTGGTAGGTACCTCCAAATACCAGGGGAAGGTCTGACTCATGTCTGAATATTGCTTCTTTGTGTCAATTGAAATTCAAAGGTTTACATTTCCACATAAACCAAGAATGACATTACCAATGAGAAATGAATGCTAAGATTAACAGTTCTTCTCGGATATTGCAATGAATGGTCTTAAGAAATGTCGTTGGCCCATGAAATAACACAGTTTATATATTGATGTAGGATTTATATTTTCATTTGATTGTGACATTGTCAGATAGATTTCGAGTGTCATGTGGATACTTTTCATTTTTCAGGATGTTAACACTTGCTTGCACACTGTATCAGCCTGGAAAGGCTTTGCATATGTTGTGAGAGAATTTTAGCCATTGATTTCAAGCATTTCTGATCTTAATCTATGAAATAGTTTTTTGCATGATTAGATTGATATCCTCTTGATTCTGATGAAGTTTTTAGTTTTAATTTATGTTTTCATTTGTTATGTCACTTTATAAAGATTGATTAACTACAGTATTGTGTATTCATCACATGTCCATTTGCCCAGCTATTCGAGTATATCGTCAGCTTGGTGATGTTGGGATGGTGTGGTCACTGCAAAGCCTTAATGACATTGAAGATCCTTTGCTACTGTCAGGACACTTGGCCATGTACCTTGGTGACTTTAACACTGCTCAGGTTTGTGCTTTAAAAAGATTTGCAAAAGTGAAAGATAATGTAATGCATATTGTTTTAGTTTTCAGGTAGTGTTGTTTATTTTGAAAATTTAGCCCTATCTGAAGCTACCTAAGCTTGAAATTGAAATATAAAATATCTTTAAAAAAATATAAGATATCTTTAAAAAATTTTTATTCGGCAAGTTGTAAAACTTCTGCCTCTGTTTTATAAATTATTTGAAGTTTAGAAGTCAGTAGGATTCAGCTATTATTTTATTCAAGTTTTATCATGAAGATGGTCATGAAAAAATTGGTTTTGATCTTGCAGGACTTATATTTAAGATCAAGCACACCAGTTGCAGCTTTAGAAATGCGACGTGACTTGCTTCACTGGGATCAGTCACTACATCTGGCTAAAAAATTGGCTCCTGATCAAATTCCCTACATATCCCGAGAATATGCCCAGCAGCTGGAGTTCATGTATGAAATTGCCTTTTGTTTTCAGTGCCTGTGTAATGTGAAATTATCTTGATGTAGCCAAATTATTACTACTCTCTTGAGTCACATGGACTGATGTATATTCTTAATACTCTTCACATTTCAGTCATATTTTTCCTTAATTATTTCATACATTGAATTTCAGTGGAGATTATCCTGGTGCTCTTACACATTATGAGCGTGGAATAGTAAACAATGAAGGTTCAGATGAGCATAACTTAGCATGCAAAGCAGGTATTGCCCGAACTGCACTACGGTGTGGAGACATTAGACGTGGGGTGAACATTGCTGCAGAAATGAACAATCGTTTATTGAAACGGGAATGTGCTGAAATTCTGGAAAACAAAAAGGTATGTTGTAATTGAAAGGAGCTGTATGTTATTATAGAGTCCAGACTCTCTTTGTTACAAGTAGAGCTCACTAATTGTGCATCCACTAGAGTCTCTCCTTAACAGACTCTTTGGTTGAGGATGTTCATTAGTAGAAAATGTTGTAGAGCTTTATTAGGTATACTTCAGGTTTTGGTAATATCGACCCCATTAATGAAGTTTTACACCTAATAAAGTTAACAAAGTAGAAAAGCAAAATAACAGGCCATTTGTGTAAAAACAAATTATGTAAAAACACATTATTAAAACTTTGAATGTAAGGCAGTCCCCGCTTAGCAGAGGCATCGGTTAATGGCATTCTGTTTTATGGGGCTTGGCTGACGATGTTGTTAATCAGATTTTCGGCGCTGGTAAATGGGTTATTGGCATCGGTAGGCGATTTATCAGTGTCAGTAGTGGTTTATCAGTATCGGTAAGCGATTTTTGGCGTCAAGAAGAACCTTTGGTAGTGTTGGTTCTCAGAGAAGGATACTTTGCACCTTTTGTTATATTGTTACCTTTATCAACTTCCTGATATCCTTCTCTCCATGCTCCTCACACAGAAGTTCAGAGTTGGGAGGGGTAGAGTAGGCAGTTGTTATGCAATGAGGCCATCAAGCTATGGGCATTTCCAGTCTCAACAAATTTATTCATATTACTTCCATTTTGATGAGTCATTCAGTATGGCCTTGGTAGCCTTTCAGAAGGGCAAAGGATGTTTTTTTTATTGACATGTAGAAAATGTACTTCGACATCTTGGTACACCTTCTGACGAAGAAAAGTATTCTTCTGTGTGTTGGAGTTTTTGGTAGAACTAAGTAGTAGTTCCTCGGCGGCGACTACCTTCTAACTTGACTTTTTCTACAGTTTTTTGGTTGCTAATTATGGATTTACCTTCAATTTTTGTCGGACAAATGTAATTAACGTGTAATTAACCCCCTGAAGTCCATCCAACAAGGGGTTTCCATAAGCAATCTTAACGAGACAGAGCACAGGTACGTCTGTTTTGAATGGTTCATATCCTGTCCGGGAAGTGTAATAGCTTGTTAACATATGGATAACCCCCCCGCCCCCCGGGCCAGTACTAAACACGGCGAAGGGACATTCCAATTGGCCCAACAACAAACAAATGCACCGCCAGCATCAGAACCCCTAAGAGTGTAGAATAAACCAGTTTCCGAGGTAAAAACAGGCGCGGAGCTAATACTTAGAATTACCAAGTTTTTAACAGGATGGATTCATCTGCTTGGTATCAGAGTAATTCTCTCATTTTTGGACAACTGGTTTGTTCTTACCAATTTGTTTCTGACGACCTTGTGGATGAAGAATTATGCTTTATGTCTATCCTCAGAGCTGGGCATTTTGATTAATATTGACTAATCTATGCTTTTCCAGTCCAGTCATTTGTTTATCTGGGGATGAAGATTAGCCCTCTTTTTTTGTTTTTTTTCTAACAGAGAGATAGATAGACAATTTTCTACCACTTTTGAGAACTTTAGTGGGTTAGCCTGTAGACCTCAAGAACCTTTACACTGTCCTCAGATGTCTCGGAGGTAGATTGGGGTCATTCTGAGAAACATTTGCTGTCAGGGAGTTGGAAGGTAAACAACCTACATCTTTTGATAGTTTGGAATGGTCTTACGCAAAGCAGAACATCTAGTCAGAGACAACACGATTGTAGTCTTTTCTGGCAATACAAGCTCTCAATTCTTACATAAGACAACAAGAAGACACAAATCAAGAGATTTGTTCAGGTTAGCAAAGAAACTTCCTTCTCCTTTGGACAGAGCCCAGCAACATCATTCCTTTTCCTTGTTTTGTCCTAGGGAAAAAATTTTTTATTGAAGATCAACTCGGCAGAAAAGGGCAAGGTCTAAAGTCAGATAGTCTCCTCTTCCTCAGGTTTGCCAGAAGGCATGGAACCTTTAGGGAGACCCAAACACCAATCTATTCACGACTGCCCAAAACACTGCTCTTCCAGTTTACTGCCCTACATGCCAGGATCCTCAGGCATGGGCGGTTGATGCCTTCCTTTAGATTGGTCAAATGTAGACCTTTATGTTTTTCCTCTGTTTGCTGTTTTTAGGAAATACTCAACAAGTTGTGAGCTTTGCAGAACACAAGGATGATTTTGATAGCTCATTGGTGGCTCCAAAGGGAATGGCTCCCCTAACTTCCTTTCCCGGTGGCAGATGGTCCTCGTCTTCTTCCACTCAGGAAAGATCTTTTCAGACAGTCTTATTTGAGAAGATTCCATCTAACCTCCACATGCTTCATCTGACTGCATGGGGATTGTGTTTGTCTGTTACTAGCTAAGGGCATTTATAGAATGGCCAAGGAAGCAATCCTTAAGTCTAAAAGGCCCTCCACTGTTCAACTTGTGTATCAGCAACAGTGGTCAGTTTATTGATCTTGGTACTTGTCTAGAGTGATATCCAGCACCTGTTCACTAGATAGCCTGATTTAAGTTCTCCCACTATCTCAGGTATGCAAAGCAGATTTCTCTCACAGCAGTGAAAGAATATTGCTTTACATTGCATTCAGTTCTGCATCTTGCTGACTGGAATATTGCTCACGATTTAAAGTTTGAAGGGGTTTCCTACTTTTTGTGCTGGAAATTTCAATCGTCCTATCATGGTTTATGATGAAATTTAGATGTAGTCCTCCAGATTTTAACATAACCTCAGTTTGAGCCTTTTGATAAGGCATCACATAAGAACTTTAAAGGCACTTTCCTTGTATCTCTTAGTGCAGCAAAGTGTGTTAGTGAGCTTCAAGCCCTTTCTTGCATGTGGGCTTTGTTCTAGTGGCAACCTCTCTCTCTCTTCTTCCATTGCTTAGAGAAAAGATACAGAAGTGAATGCCATTCTCAGATTTGTGACAGTGCCTAATTTAACTGCTGTGGTAGACAATGCTGAAGTGGCTGCCTTATGTCTAGTTAGAACTCTTAAGGGCTTATATTAGTGAGCTTCAAGCTCTTTCTTGCATGTGGGCAACCTCTCTCTTTTCTTTCATTGCTTAGAGAAAAGATTAGAAGTGAAAGCCCTTCTCAGTTTTGTGAGAGTGCTTAATTTAACTGCTTTGGTAGGCAATGGAGAAGTAGCTGTCTTATGTCCAGTTAGAACTCTTAAGGGTTTACCTGGACAGACATACAGTAAACCTTTAAGAGGAGGAGTTAAGCATTTCTCTGTGGTGTTAGGAGACCAAACACTCCTTTTTCCAAGAATGCTAAAGTCAATGCAACTTTTTCCAAGAATGCTTAAGTCATTGTACACAGAGTTGGTTCCTGAGCTTTTACTGTTTTTGAAAATACAGTAGACCCCACATTTTTGCGGGGATACGTTCCAGAACCCACTGTGGAAATGCAAAATCTGCAGAAATGCAAAATCCCTCTAAAAACGCTTATAACTGCCAAATACCCGGTACCCCTTAAACTAAATGCGTATAACTGCATATTTTAATAGTTCACTGCCTAATTTAATAGTTCAAACAAAAATATATCGTAAATTGTCGTACTACAACAATTTAACCCTTAAACGCCGAGCCTCTATTTACAAAAACGTCTCCCGTATGCCGGCGGTGTTCGGTGAGTTAGCGCCGAAGCGGAAAAAAAGTTTTTTTCAAAAAATCACAGCACGCTTAGTTTTTAAGATTAAGAGTTCATTTTTGGCTCCTTTTTTTGTCATTGCCTGAAGTTTAGTATGCAACCATCAGAAATGAAAAAAAATATCATCATATATAAATATTGGAATATATGACAGCGAAAAAAAAACTCATATAATTGTATACAAATCACGCTGTAAGCACAACGGTTAAAGCTAATGAGTTAATTTTTTTTAGTTGTATTGTACACTAAATTGCGATGAATTTGGTATATAACAAATTGTAAAACGATCAAAGCAACACAGAGAAAATATTATCACAAAATGATGCATGAATTAAGTAACGCATGGACGTAAAAAAGTTTTTCAAAAAATTCACCATAAATCGAAATATTGTGCTAGACTTCCCGTTTGTTGAAAAATGAAGCTAATTGATTGAATATTACTAGACTGTAAGTGTTTTAGCTTACAATTGCAGTTTTTCGACCATTTCGGTCGAGTTAAAGTTGACCGAAAGTCGAATTTTTTCTGTTTATTGTGATTTATATGAAAATATTTCAAAATTGATAAAAGCTACAACCATGAGTTATTTTCTGTTGTATTGTACATGAAATTGCGCACATTTTCATATATAAAAATTTATGTAACGACTAATATAAAACGGTGCAAATATTACGACAATGAGACGAAAGAATTTCTGAGATGTTCGGCCGAGTTACCACGCAGACGCAAGGAAAATGTATTTTTAAAAAATTCACCATAAATCAAAATATTGTGCTAGAGACTTCCAATTTATTGCAAAATGAAGGTAAACGATTGAATATTACTAGAATGTAAGAGTTTTAGCTTACTATTGCGTTTTTTTTACCATTTCAGTCGAGTTAAAGTTGACCGAAGGTTGAAATTTTGGCAGTTATCGTGATTTATGTGAAAATATTTCAAAACTGATAAAAGCTACAACCATGAGCTATCTTCTGTTGTATTCTACATGAAATTGCACACATTTTCATATATAAAAGTTTATATAACGACTAATGTGAAACGATGCAAACATTACGACAACGTGTTTAAAGAATTTCCGAGATGTTAGGCCGAGTTACGCGACAGACATAAGGAAAAAGTTTTTTTTTCAGAAATTCACCATAAATCGAAATATTGTGCTAGAGACTTCCAGTTTGTTGCAAAATGAAGGTACATGATTGAATACAGTATTACTAGAATGTAAGAGTTTTAGCTTATAATTGCGTTTTTTTTACCATTTCGGTCGAGTTAAAGTTGACTGAAGCTTGAAATTTTGGCAGTTATCGTGATTTATATGAAAATATTTCAAAACTGATAAAAGCTACAACCATGAGTTATTTTCTGTTGTATTCTACATGAAATTGCACACATTTCCATATGTAAAACTTTATGTAACGACTAATATAAAACAGTGCAAACATTACAACAACGTGACGTAAAAGAATTTCTTGTGAAATGTAAGAGTTTTGATGTGGGCGGACGTATGAAAAGGAAAAAGTGATTTTTTTCAAAAATTCACCATAAATCGAAATATTGTGCTAGAGACTTCCAATTGGTTGCAAAATGAAGGTAAATGATTGAATATTACTAGAATATAAGAGTTTTAGCTTACAATTGCGTTTTTTGACCATTTCCAGTCGAGTCAAAGTTGACCGAAGGTTGAAACTGTTTTTGGCAGTTATCGTGATTTATATGAAAATATTTCAAAACTGATAAAAGCTACAACCATGATTTATTTTCTGTTGTATTTTACATGAAATTATGCACATTTTCATATATAAAACTTTATGTAACACCCCCTTCTTGCTAATATAGAACAGTGCAAAAATTACAACAAAATGACGAAAGAATTTTGAAATTTTCTGCCGAGTTACTGATCCGCATTTTTTTATAAAATGTAGGCGTAAGAAAAAGTTTTTTTAAAAAATTCACCATAAATCGAAATATTGTGCTAGAGACTTCCAGTTTGTTGCAAAATGAAGGTACATGATTGAATATTACTAGAATGTAAGAGTTTTAATACAATTGGGTTTTTCGACCACTTCGGTCGATAAGTCAAAGTTGACCGAAGGTTGAAATTTTTGTAGTCGGCGTGAAAAATGGTACGTCCACTTGGCACACCCACTTTCCAACAGACAATTTTAG
This sequence comes from Macrobrachium rosenbergii, assembly GCF_040412425.1. Taxonomy (NCBI): domain Eukaryota; kingdom Metazoa; phylum Arthropoda; class Malacostraca; order Decapoda; family Palaemonidae; genus Macrobrachium; species Macrobrachium rosenbergii. The sequence continues at coordinate 34,470,031 of NC_089792.1, read as the reverse complement.
TCAACGTATGATACGTCCAGTAGGCGTTTAAGGGTTAATATCATTTCAAACAAAAAATACACCCCAAACTATCGTCCCAAAACACCCAAAGTCATCTTACATTACCCTCCTACAACTGTTACTCTCAAATGCTTATCACTGCTTATTTTAATAGTTCATTAACCAGCTTGGCATTTCAAACAAAAATATACCTTAAACTATCATCCCAAAACACCCCTATATCATTTCAAAATCATCTTACAACATTATGTACCTGCCTACAACTGTTACTCTTAAGTATCTCCTATAATTCAGACATGCTCATTTTGTTTTGCTTAACATAGCTTTGCGCATTGTCTACTGTACTGTGCATAATGTACGTACATTTTATTGATATTTTGCTGTGTTGTAAGATGATTGTGAAATTATATTTACTGGACGGTACATATTATAGGGGGTACTTAAGAGTAACAGTTGTAGGTGGGCACGTGATGTTGTAAGATGACTTTGAAATGATATTGGGGTGTTTTGGGATGATAGTTTAAGGTATATTTTTGTTTGAAATGTCAAGTTGGTTAATGAACTGTTAAAATAGGCACATCTAAAATACGTGGGTAGTTTAGAATGACAGGACACGTTCCTCCAAACCAGGACCCACTAAGACATGGTGGCCAGACGGGATTAATGATGAATCACCTGGGTAGACTGCATAGAGTGGGCCATGAGACATGGTTCATAGGTTGTAAACCAGCGACAGTCTGGACCTTGTAAACAAAAGGTCCTCACTTCCACGTGTGTGTGAGCGCTGGAATTCAAGGTACATTGTCAGAGAAATTTTTATAGCCGTGCCGAATAATTGTGCAGTGTATGTTGTTCGAACCCAAAGTTTATATTTCAAAGGGGGAAACTGTACCAAGGTACGTGACTGAATACGTGTCGTGCAGATTCAGTCATTCCGGAAAATGCAGTGATACGTTCTGTTCATGTCAAACCCTAGGATCATATAGATGAAATGAAGCCCTAACAATAAGCGGTTATTTAAGGAAGACGCTGTGCCATCTCTTCATTTGGCAAATGGTGTTTAAACTCTTTGCATATGTACATGAATAAAAAATTAATATGTCAAATTAATATATATACATACAGTGCATGTATGTAAATGCATTGTGTATAAATACAAAATCTATTATTCTTTTCGCAGTTGATGTATTCAATGCAATAAATGGAATGGCGCTCATAGAGGGAACATGTAATAAAACCTTGTCATGTAGACAGTCGGAAGTTTATGTATCAGTTGAGGTGATAGATTTTTTGCAAAAATCTCAGTATACTGTATTTCATAATTCGGTATCTTAACCTTGCTAAGAATTCAAAAAAAATTCGAGAAAATTTAAACCTCCAGAAGTAAAATGAGGAAATGTATATAGTTAAATATTCAGCTCTATTGCTCATAAAAACAGGTTACATGAGGACAAATTTCTTTCATTTACTGAACATTTGAGGTATTCTGGGTAACCTTCATTCCAGTTTACGTCATTTTTGTCTAAGATGTTGTTTAAAACAATACAAAGATATATGTTAAGTACTTGAAGCTCTTACCCTTGTCTACCAGTGCAAAAAATTAACTTTCAATTTTGACATACGATGCCATATATTTTAACAAAATAACCGACCCTGTCAAATAATGGGGTAACTGGTAGACTGCCATTAAAATAAAGTTAATCAAAACTGAAACTATTAATGCAAGTACGAGGAAGATGGTCGAACGTTCTGTTGTATCGTTGCGTCAGTACCCATGCAGTGTGTCCTACCAGTGATGAGCCCATGTGATGTCATTGTCTGGCCGACCTGCCTTAGTAGGTCCTGCTCCAAACAGAATGCAAAGTTTGTTATGTCATGTTAGTATTTTCATGATTATGAACAAATACATTTATGATAAAAAAATGATTTAGTACAGTAAGTTCTTGGTTTATGTTGTACTGTACTCGACCTAGTCGTTTTGTGGTTAGTCCTTACCATCTCCCATAAATTTATTAAAAAATTCTTGTCTCTCTCTCTCTCTCTCTCTCTCTCTTTCTCTCTCTCTCTCTCTCTCTCTCTCTCTCTCTCTCTCACATACATGCACACACATATACACACACACACAGTATACATATCCTTTAATGAAAAAAAACACAGCAAAATATCCATAAAACGTTATTTCACTTACAGAACCCATTTATGCTGTATTAATTTATTGACGTAAGAACCTTAAAAATATTTAAAATCCGAATTTCATACGTAGGCAACTCAAAACCACAAGTAGCAAGTTCGACGACAGAATCTCAGTTCTCTCTCTCTCTCTCTCTCTCTCTCTCTCTCTCTCTCTCTCTCTCTCTCTCTCTCTCTCTCTCTCTCTCTCTGTCTACCGTATATCAGTACTGTATACTGCACATATCCTTTAATGAAATATCAATTACT